>NC_056735.1:1281737184-1281903589 GCF_019279795.1 Protopterus annectens
GTGAGCTTATCTATTCCAGTATTTGTGTGACATCCCCATTTTCATGGCTGTAAAGATCCCCTTTGTCAGGCTTGGTTCATATGTCTTGCACTAAGGAGTTCTGTGTATACCTCTGGACTGACCAGATTGTTTCAGACTGTCCATGATTATTGGGCATATTTCTGCTGTAATTCCACAGGCCCATAGGTTCATAGGTTCATGCGTTGGTATTAGGCTATTAGCCGTAGGGCCTATACAAGCCTAGCCATAAAAATTCCTGGCTATTTCTTCCCACAGTATTTACTTCCCGGGAACCCTCTAATTTGTGTGGTACTTCACTATGATGATTTTATGATGTCTGTCAGTAACTGATAGTGTACATGTCAGTATCAGAAGTGAGTTCCTACAAAACATGTCTGTTGACACAACCCCTGTTATTGTAGCAACATTCTACATTTATAACTGCAATACTTACATTACATTCCCTTGCACTAAGAGGTTGTGACTTATGGTGCTCAGGTATGACTCCACTACATGTTACGGCCACATGTTATATATACATATATATATATATATATATATATATATATATATATATTTTGAGAGAGAGAGAGAGATAAAATATACATATATATCAAAGTATATCTATATCTATAAATATATATATATATATATATATATGTGTATATATATATATATATATATATATACATATATATATATATATATATATATATATATATATATATATATATATATATATCTATATATATATGTGTGTGCATATATATATCTATGTATGTATGTGTATATATATATATATATATATATATATATATATATATATATCCATATCCATGTTATGTTTAAACATGAATGTTGTACATGCTTTCTCAAATGTATCCCACCATATTTATCTAATATGTGTATATTTATATATAAAAACATGACTGATTCAACACTACTTTCACTAACAAGTAGTAAACAATTGTAGTAGTCAAAGCAGTTGTTCACTAATATTCAGTACGTGTACTGAATGATATATTTGAACAAGCAATAGACATTTGTACAGCTCAAATGGCTTAGTGGTTAAGTTCTGTGACTATAGTCTAGAGGGTCCTTGGTTCAAGACTTGCAAGGGGTATTTATTTTGTTGCTAGGCAGAACAAGGACTGTTGAATACAGAGTGGTTAAGGCAGTTTTGAGCAGCTTTAACCTGGTTTGCACAATGATAAGCAGTACTAACGTACAGTTAAACAAAAAGGCGCTTACACCATGTAAGTTTCGCTCACCAGTGCACAAATGTGTTTAGCATTTACATTTAAGAAATGCTTACACCTGCTGAGCATTGCTCCGCCCTGGTAACCAGTGATCACATTCCAGTCTGATAAAATAGCAGGGTAATGATATCTTTAATAAGTGTATTTAAGTCCATGTACATAACATGCTTCTATGTGCTGTCATTACAGTAGCAAGGGGTGTGAGTATACTGTATGGGACACCTGAGTATACATGGCTAATACCACAATCTTTTCTCTTTGTATGTGTTTCATACATATGTAGTATAATAGGTTATATGCAGTCACACTTGCATGTATTGTATCATTATGTTACTACTTTTAACAGTGCTTTCCAAGTAAGAGTAGATTGCAGATTGTAGTACTGGAACCATACACCCCTGCATGCAAAGCTGGACTCTGAGTACTGACTATCATATTCTTGGTGTGTGAGCTGCATGTTATTAAATATCTCCTATTTATTTATTTATTTATTTATTGCAGTTGGTTTACCAGGATAGTCCATTGGGCCACGAAGAACCCATTTTCAGTGGAAAAGAGTCAAAAAGAATAAAAGAATAAATGTTAATTAACATTTTGACATTTGACAATAGGTACATTTATGATAAAAGAAAATAAGCAAAATAAAAAAGTTTGTTTGTTACACATAGTATCAGCCTTGGTATATGCTATAGAATCAACAAACACAAACATGAAAGATTAATTAGATTACATAGAAGATAAAAACAAAAGGTTATGGGTCAAACAGCATGTAGTAGAGTTGGGTTGGTGGTAGAAACTGGAGTTATGAGGTGGGTGCATGAGCACTCCATAGAGATGTAGGTGTGAGGTGTGAGATTGGATTTTGATCTGATATGTGGATTCTAACTGTAGACTACTATGTATTTAGGACATGTCATTGAGGACTGCTGTCATGTAGTAATGGCATACCTATCAGTGTCATACGTTTATCTGTCAAAACATTCATCCTAATGCATAACCTATTGGCTAGCTAATTTCTGTCTGTCCTCTGTACAGATGTACAGATGTCAGGTATTCTAACCAACTTGGCTGCTTACAGGCAATCTAAGACTGACTGACACTGACATGTCTGCCCAGCTGTGTTATGAATGCCACAGCTAGGAAACCCTACCCTGTATGCACCACATGCCATAGATACCTCAATCAGACTACCACAGTCAACAGAACATGCTTGGGTACAGGTCTCTAACCCATACACTGGCCATCTTATGTAATATATGTTGCATGCATGTCAACTGGAGCACCTCATGTGCCCTCTGTAAGAGAAAACCAGATGATTGGATGTTGAATTTAACTGCCACCCTGGGGATCACTCAAGTGGCATCGGTTGATAGATGGCCTGCTGACAAATGTCAGGTGGCATGATACCAGTGTACCCACATGCCCTACTCTTCTCATCTCTCCATGGACATTAGCCTGGTACACACCTAGGAACACCTGCACCTATGGACCCCAGTACTGACAAATGTGTCAGTGTGCATTACTGAGAATAACAGTGTCTGTGTGTTTGTAAACCTGTAATTGACAATACCCTGAGGGCCTTCTCACCCATTACACCCACAAACCATTGTCATACTTAGAAATGGCTGCTGCTGTAATTGATGCTAAATGTACCTTGTTACACTCTTCACCCTATGGGCTACCTGGAGCTTGCACTACCAGCATAACATTGTTCTACAAATGGGTAGATAGGTGTGGGTTACCCTCTGTATCCTGACAAGTGTGTGTATGTGTGTGAGTGTGCATATTTGTAGGAAACATCATTCTGAGGCCACATTCTCCAAATACAATACACCTTGCCATACATAATAAGTGATAGTGATGTTGCTTACATTAGGATAGCCATGACAACCCCTCAACCTACTATCCCTGTGGCATGTGCAATAAATGCATATCCCTGTAGTAGGACTGATCAGATAGACAAGGGGTTGTATTGCAGTCCTGGTCAATGTGTGATTGTCAGTATGTCAGAGCATTATCATGGGTTTCAGTGAGTACAATATGCAATGTGGGGCATGGGTGCTGGTTATACTGTCTTTACATCATAGTACCCCCAGTACACGTCCCAAGGTCCACTGTATGAGGGCCACTGTCACCATCAGCCCTACAGGTAACTGATTATACTATCCAACCCAATGATGCATGTGCTTGCAAAAACTGTGAAACAGAATGGACTCACTGACAAGGTAGTTAGCACTGCTAAACCTAGGTCTGTCAAATGTGTCTATAACTGTATGTGTTTATCAATGTGTATATGACAGTATGTCATACTATGTATTGTTCATTAACACTCAGTACATCCCTCATTACCATATTGTACAAGGCCTGGTGATGTTCTTCACTTAACAGGAAACACAGGGCACACCTTACCCTAAAAGCTCTGTGGTGTGTGCAATTAAAGCCAAACACATTAGTAGCAATAAGTACCTAGTTAGGGGTTCTATTCTCATTGTTGCCAAGTAAGTGTGTGTGCATGTGAAGGGATCTACTTAAGTTTGCAGAAAATATATGTCGCAGGAGATCATTTTTCTGAGAACTAACTGGCTAAAGGTAACATTTCAAAGCAATCATCTTGTAGAACTACATTCAAGAAAAACTAGTAGTGGATGTGTAAATGCCCTCTTCCCACTGTACAGCTGTACAGCAATACAGGAGTTGGTATATGTACATGGGAGTGGTTGTTGTGGCCACAGATACCCACATTGAGGTTATTGCTGTGGGTATCCCCCTCCCGCTTAGTGTGCTGTTATACTGTACAGTTTTTCACAGGTTAAGTAGTTGTTAATCCACTATGTGTGGTTCTACGCCACCCTGCACCCTCCATAGTGGAAGGCTGTGCCACCCACACCAGCACATCTATGTTTACCCACTCCAGGATTGCACTGCACTGGGGAAGAGGACATATACCCTGCCAGTACCATCATCAATGATATTAAACTGTCGAACTGATTATTTCCCGATGTGATGTTTTGGCAATTATGTCTGGGTGGAATTACATAGGCCAAAATGAGTTCACTGCAAAATGAAATGCATCCATGTGAACAGTATTCTCTGTGTATTGCATCAACACCAGAGCATCTGTATGTGTGTATATTCATGGACATTTGGTGTGTGCCACCCAGTACACTTACAATTGTCCACTGTAGAAGAGCTGCTGACATCAGTCGCCACGCACTCACCTGTATACACCCCTCAGACCTATCAGCCATGTGGTACATTCAGTAACTTTTATACAGATCTATTACCTGTGTTCAGCTGTATCTGGGATATGACACAGTCAATGTGTCACTACAGTGTGCTACACCCCTTGTAGGACAGGACAGCAGACCAACATCCTGCTGACAAATAGATACCTAGAACATAAACAGAATACATTATGGAGACCACAATCAGTCAGTGTTAATAACAGCTATAATGCATCATGGCTGGACAGCTACGCACCCTGATGTGTAAGCATTAATCATTCCAGTTGAAAACATGTTAAACAGCATTACATTGCTAAACCTTAGGACAATCCCTCTGTGCATCATAACCATATCAGCATGTCCCTGCACTGATGGTATGGATGACAGGGGTGTGGCACAGGTATCATCATATGCACAGCATGTGTTACGGGTTTGCCAGAGGCCTAGGCTGAGCCATTTGGTTGACATCATGTGTGTGGGTTAGGGGGTTCTTTATTAAATGGGCTGTGCAGATGTGGTGTGTGTAGGTATGGAGGTGCCCTAGCTGTGTTGGTGAAGTGTGTGTGTATGTATGCACACATGTCTGCCATGTGACTGCCTTATACAGGGGATTGTTGGATAGCTGCAGGCCATACATGGCAGGGTGTACAGTTCACTGTCTCTGGCCATGGACATGGGAACTGTGCCTACCAGGGGTTTCACAGGCACTACTAGGCAAAAGCCCAGATATGGTACTCTCCCCTGATGATGACAATTGTCCACTGGATCCGTGTCCCTGTTGGGACCAGGCAGGGCCACGTGAATGTGGCCTGCTGGGTTGTGGTGTGGACAGCAACCCCCTGCACTGCTGGTACTGCCACTATGGGAGCGGCCATCAGTTGTTGTACGTCCACGTAGACCCCCACCTGTTGGTGTTGCTGACCTATATCCACATGGCCACCGCCCTACTCCCACCACATGCTCTACCACATGGTCGAGGATTCCCACCATCTCACCCAACTGTCTATCCAGGACCTCTGCAAAATAATGGTGGGCACCTGCAAGATCACGGATGTTGTCAATTACAGCAGAATGAGTATCCCTCTGGAGCTTCAGAATCTGTCTGGTGTAACATTCCATACATGCCTGTGCCTCCATGATGGCCTGAAATATGCATCTGCTGACACCTGCTGTGGCACTTCTTCCAGGGGCATGATGACCAGCAGCCCTCCTACAAGCACCCCCTGTACATCTGCCAGTGTGGTAACTTGCCAGTCATCTGGCTATGGCTGCTGTGTACAGACACACTTGCCACAGTCCTCACACTGCCCTGCCCCATGCCTCCACCTGCCAAATGTCCTTCATCTATGGCCACTGGTGATGGGGCATGTATGGGCATTGTGACTGTGTGCAGGGATGGGGGTGAATAAAAGTGGAATGTCAACCAATGGCACAGCTTCAGCCCCTGGCAACCCTGCCTGTGCCTCACCATGCCTATTATCATTGTCAGAGTCTGTATGGACACTAACATCAGTTTGCCTGCAGGAGGGACCCTGACCCAACTCATCACCTGTGAGGGGCAAACAAAAAATGTAATTTTAGACATTATGGTTTACCTCTACACACACATACACACACACACACACACACACACACACACACACACACACACACACACACACACACACACACACACACACACACACACACACACACACACACACACACACACACACACACACATGTGGGGTGGCATAAAGATATTACACAGACCTCTCATTACCCAATAGTCAACATCCATGACATATGGCACTCAACAGCATGCACTGCAGCCATACTCAATCCTTTTTACTATCATTATACATCTCTGTGATGCACAAGTTGTGTTAGTAGGTGATGCCCCTTCCCCTGGAGCACACTGCACCCACGTGCACAGTATTGCTGTGCAAGTGTACAGCACACTGGCATGTACTGTGCACCATACCTCATGAGTGTACACACCATTGTTGCATGTGTATATGTGTGGCAGTTATGTTTGCTCTGTTGCTCACAGCCTCTATGTGTTTGTTTGACATATATCTGGGATGATATGAGGACTGATGTCAATAGTTAATGCTTGACCTCTAATTTGCAGATCTCATCATCAGCAGTGCATGTATAAGCAATAAAATCCAATTATACTGACAACCTTCAAAGCTTAATGTGGATATGAGGAGTGTACACACCCTAGTTGACATGCCAGCCTGTTCCATGATATGCAATGGGGCCACAATACTGCATATGTTAACATTACACACATCTGATATGTAACATATGACCTGTGCAATCCAATGCAGTATCAAACAAATGTGTTAGTCGTGCATATGCTGAATGAGATGCATACAATATGTGGGTTGCATAAGTGTGCACAGTCTTAACACAAGGGTTTGTTGCAGCACCTGTTAAGTGAACTACTGCAGTCACTATTCCTGGAAGGGGTATAGTAGCATGATCCATCTTCACCTGCCATTATTTGATCAGTCTTCCCTACAAATGTCCCCCAAATCTGCCAGATTGCAAGGTCAGCTCATGTGCACAGCCCTTGGAGGTCACACAGTGATTTCACCATTGCTGTGAAGTCAGCGTTATGTCTGGCACAATTCATGGCCTTGACTGTGTTCAGATACAGCCATTCTTAGTGAGCTTTGGATCTACGCTTCAGTTCACTGTTGTGTTTCAGGATGACACCCCTCCCCATCCTAAGCCTTATTGCCGATGCTTGACAACTATTGGCCACACATGAGTGTTATTTTGCAGTGTTCCAAATTCCGAACACCATGTCTATCAGCCTAGTTCCTGCTAATGAACAGCAAACCTAAAAATGCACTCTGGCACCAGCAAGGTAAAAATGGGGGTGGTGGCCCTGAGGTGGAGTGAGGTTTTGCTTGTGCACCACATGCATCTTTATGAATACTGTCTGTAGGTTTCAGCATTGGTCTCATGAAACCATTACACATTGCAACACATGCCTTTGGGAGACTTGATGTTTTTCATATGCTACCTGTAGATAGTACTGGATGATGTTTCCTGTGGAACAACTCTTCTGTCTGGTTACTCTAACCCACAGACCACACTTATGCAGATTCCAGGTGATTACTGACGCAGGTACTACACAGGCAGTACTTGTTAGACATTCCTGCAAGTATTTCAGTGTTGCTGCATGTTTCTGGGCAGCCTCCATGACCAGTTTGCAACATGTGTTGTCATCTGTTTATTTTCTACATTAATGTTGTCCCATACTTCATACACACATACATGACTGCACTGTTTGCTATGGTATATGCAATGGTGAGGTAAAGCTACTTTTCCCACTCCTGAGTGCTATCTTTTGGATATGGGATCCATCTCATGGTTTGTAAGGTGTGTGGAAGCCACGGCTGCCTCTGTTGCAGGTAGGTGGGCAAATGTCATGGACATACTTCTTGGACAGCAGACCATTACTTGGTGTAACATTGAGGCCCTGTACTTGATAGTATGTACTCAAGAAGAGTGAATGCTGTCAGTACCTCACAAGCTGCTTCTACAATATGTTATTTGGAGTGTGTGCACACATATGCTTCCAGTGTTTGTTAAGGTATGTATTCCCAATATCTGTTGTCCTAACATAGGATTCCATATTTCATATTACAAATAATCAGTAGCAGAACACAGCTATATAGTCAGAAGTATTTATTAAAAAATCCCTTCTTGAACAAACAAACAGGTAAAATAGATGAGCGCTTTCGGGTGTCAACCCTTCATCAGATAAAAACAAATAAAAACTGAACAGATTTAAATACCATATCCACCAATGAAAATCAGTAAAAACCCCTCCTATTTTTAAGGGCGGGTTTCATAGGGATAGCATCATTCAGACCAGGTTTCCTGTGAGCCATAAGCTCAATTATTTATTTGGATTCTGTTAATTCTATCAGCTGTTTGATATCCCCTCCCCTATTGTTTAGCCTCACATTTACTATGGCCTTAAAACTAAATTTATGTGTGGGGTTATGCTCAATATGTCTGTAAAGGGCATTGTGTGAGTCAAAGAGATCTGTGAAATTGTCCATAAAAATTGGAACATTCTCATTAGTGATGACAAGATAAAAGGACTAGTTGGAGATAAACCCAGGTTTGGTTATAGGAAAAATAAAAATCTAAAGGATATTTTATGCAGGGAGCAGACCGTAAATAAACCATTTTTCAAAGTGCAAGTGGGTAGTGTACCTTGTGGGATGTGCAAGGCATGTGCATATATCAACAAGGATCCGGTATTTGTACATCCAGTGACAGGGAAAGGTTTCTCATTTAAAGCTAGGGCCAATTGCAGAACTACTGATTTGGTTTATTTAGCTGAGTGCACAACATGTACCAGTTTTTATGTGGGGAAAACGAACAACATGTTCAAAGTCAGGGTGTTACAACACCTTTCTGCTGTGAGGAATTGTGACTCACACAATGCCCTTTACAGACATATTGAGCATAACCCCACACATAAATTTAGTTTTAAGGCCATAGTAAATGTGAGGCTAAACAATAGGGGAGGGGATATCAAACAGCTGACAGAATTAACAGAATCCAAATGGATAATTGAGCTTATGGCTCACAGGAAACCTGGTCTGAATGATGCTATCCCTATGAAACCCGCCCTTAAAAATAGGAGGGTCTTTTACTGATTTTCATTGGTGGATATGGTATTTAAATCTGTTCAGTTTTTATGTGCTTTTATCTGATGAAGGGTTGACACCTGAAAGCGCTCATCTATTTTACCTGTTTGTTTGTTCAAGAAGGGATTTTTTAATAAATACTTGTGACTATATAGCTGTGTTATGCTACTGATTATTTGTTTCATTGACTGTTGGTATAGTTTGGCAGAACTTAAGCCAACACCGAGCATTTGTTTGGGAATATTCCATATTACATATTCATTGCTCATGTTAGGATCACATTACAGGTTGTAAAAGGTGTAGAATGTGGTATTGTGATTTTCCGCTGTTTAGATCAGGAATGCTTGCCATTGTAATAGTGGTGTATACACTGTTGTAGCCACTGTATGAGGGTAATGTTTCAGATATGTCCCTACTGTAGGCCATTTGTCCCACCATTATGCTCATCACTGTCCACACATCTTGCACTGACAGGATTTTAGGTATACTGCAGGACTCTTACATACCCTTCAGATATGGCACCATAGTGATCACTGTGGTGCAGTGCAGTTAACAGCAACAATACGTGAACATGTACAGCATGCATTATGGGTAGGTGTGTTGAATATGTGCATGACAAATAACATGGCCATAACATGGCCGGTGTATTGGCAAACCTGAACAAAACTCCATACTCACCAGCTACAGGCTGCTGCCCCATTTGTATACCAGAGGGACCTAAATAGTTGTGTGAGAGACGTAATGTCAGTAGCCACACTTGTGACATTGGTACAAGGTGGGAGCAGCATTTCAGCACATTAACAGTACAAACCCACAATACTACAGATTATGCAATCTGTTCATTACTACACTACAGCAACAGACTATCTTATCTGACATATGCACGTATATACTTTACAGATGAAAATGGATAAGCAACAGTCCTCTACTAATGTGCTCTGGGGCCTTACCTGCATGCTCCTTGTCCATTGTGTGGGTGGCACCCACCTCCACAATGTTGTCTTCAACTTGCTGGCTTGGTGGTGGGTGCCCCAAGGAGCTCCTCAGCATGTGTCAATGGAAGCTGGATGACATGACCCCCACCTGTGGCCAGCTGGTCCCTCCTAACTGCAGTGGCACGCTGACCGGTGTGGCGGATCAGATCTGTGCAGCGATGCCGCACCTGCTTATAATTGTAGTTGTACAGGCTGACATCGTTTACCCTGTGGATGAGCTCATTCTACAGGGCAGTCCTCTCCTGCAGATCCTGAGCCCTGTACCCAAAGAGGATGGCATGATGGACTATGAGGAACTGAATTATTGCATCATTTTCCAGGGGTGTGTATGCGAGCAGGCATTCCCGTGACATTGTACCTGGAAGACATAAACAGGAAAAATGGTCAGAGGACCTCATACATTTGTCCACATGTGCATCAACAGTGGGTATTACTTGCAAATAATCCAGACTATACCATAACACTGTAAGCTATCATGGCTTGTACATCTTGCATTGCACTCCTGGCCCTGACCTGTCCAGTTCTCCCATTGTTGGACGCTTAATGGCATAATCCACTACACATCATTAATTTCTGTGTAGAGGGATGACAGTGGCCATCTTCCATGTGGATGGTGTGTGGATGGTGGCATGAGTGTGTTTGACTGTAGTGTGTGATGGGAATGTGTGCACATGCCTGTGTTCATGTAGGAGGCAAACTGTGATGTTCTCATGTCCCATAGAGACTTGCTGTTGTTGCCGTCCGCATTATGTCTATGCTCACCAGTGATGCAGGCAGGAGTGTGGGTGATGTGCATATCCCCCTGTATTACTGTTGTGGACAGGGTGCCACTGTTCCCACCTATCTTGTCTGATGCAGGTTGCCTGTATCCATGGCATGTGTGTACAAGGTGTGCTTTTCCCCCAGTACAGGTTGACTTGTGTTACTGGCTCTGAGACTGCGTACATATGTGTAGACATGGTTGCAATTGGCCTTGGTGGTTTCTATATGTCTGATTTCTAGTCATAGTCAGCCTTACAGGAGGTCAGCTGTGAATCTACATGCTTGCTCAGATAGAGGTGCACTTGCTTCCAAGTTGTGGTCTGCACCTATGAGTCCCTGTACAGCCACTATTGCAACCTGTTTATGTGCTTTGTGTCTTGATGGTGTCCACCAAGGGGGATTACTCTATCGTTGGTGAAGGATGGTTGTACAAGTAAGGTACTATTGATTCCATATAGCTACAGTGGATATGAAGTGTACACTCCCCTGTTACAATGCATGGTACTTGTGCAATTGGAACATGACCCCACAAAAGCATATATCAACACAATCCCCACCTGTGATGTGTCCTATAGCCTGCTCAGTTCAATAGGGAAAATAGCAACCTGTCCTTTGGAAACATATAAATTCATAGATTCATAGGTATGTACTAGGCTAATGGCACTGGAACTTTACAAGCCTAGCCCATACCCTGACATGGTGCCACATGACCTTAGTTCCAGGGCCTCTGTCAAGTAAAGCCACTGGAGTGATCCCTGTGGTGAATTTTCTATTTCCCAACAACTCATCAAGATTTCTCTTACAGTTCAGATGGCTTAGTGGTAACTTGCTATGGTGTGCAGGGTCCTGCGGTCGAGACTTCCAAGCGCTGATTATTTTGTTGCTGGGCAGAACAAGAGCTGTTGGATACAGAGTGATTAAGGCACTTTTAAGCGGGTTTATGTGGGTTTGCATGGTGGTAAGCAATGCTAACGTCTGGTTAAATATGCTTATAGACAACCTGAAAAGTGCTTAATCTGTGTAGGCATTGTTTAGTGCCATGCAAACAGGCTTACTTTCACTTACTACTGCTAAAAGTGCTTACTCCCTCTTACCCCATGATAATTTCTTTAAAAGAAAAGAAAAAGGGGTGATAGGAAAGTGGTGAAAAAGGGGGCACAAAGAGGGAAAGACAATAGCGAAAGTAGCTAGAGATGTGCAGGACGGGTGTAGGGAAGGTCCATAGCTGTCCATTTTTTACAGTAACAGCTGTGCAGATATACTGAATTTGGAGGTATATTTGGACACTCAGTAATGTGTTGTGAAGCCAATTAGGCCATATTACATGTATCCAGTGGACACGTGTGCAAAATGGACAGCTATGTATGGGGTGAAAATGTTTTGGGAGCAGATTGCCCCCTTTTTTTAAGGTGAGAGTGGGAGGTTGGGGAAGGATAGTAGGTATATTTGGGGAGTTAGGTTGGGTAGGAAGACAGACAAGACAGACAAGACAGCAAACAGGAGTAGCATGTGACACATGTGGGGGGGGTAAACACCTTGGACGGGTGAAGTGTGTTTCGAAATCGGAAGCCCATGAGCCCGCAAATGGAAACAGTGGGACTGAGATCCCCACCCATGGGTAGTCACCACTGCACCTTCACGGCCCTGAAGGTGTCTGTGCTGGGGGCTGAGCAGGAGGGGCAGGCTGACCCTCTAATTGCACCACATGGCCCTCAAGCTGGAGTAGCAGATCTCCAAACTCCCCTCGGAGCTCGCTATGCATCAATCCCCAGACCTAACTTTGGGTGACAGTATCCTTTCCACGCCCACTCCGAGGGTTGGGACGAGCCCCATCCACTGAGGTGGTTCCAATCAAAGGTGGTACAGGACAAGTGGACGAGGAGGTGGTGGGTGGGTCCCAGACATGCTGGAACCCAGTGCCATGGCCAGATGAGGTGGGACAGGTTGGTCCGCTGGGACTGGCTTTCCCAAACATGCTATGGTGTTGCAGTTTTAGAACATATGTGGGTTAGTAATAGTCAACTCAATCCAGGATTAGTTATAACAGCATGCATAGATATTCCCATTAACCCAAAACACCACATTTGGAACAGTTTCATAGCAACCAGAACACATGCATATATGGAACCACAGTGGCCATTACAACAGCATGCAGGTTACATTGATAGCAACAGTCCACCAATGATAGTATTTAAACATGGGACACTAATAGAAACACATTTCAATATTTGTTGAACAATAGGACATATGCCCCAACAGTAGGTTTGGTGTAAACATACCCATTAATTTGTGTGTTTAGATTATTGTTGCAGATATGGTGGGGGGAGAGAGATGTCAATTAACAACTTACATATCCTTGCAGTACTCACAACTTTAATGATCATTGCTCTAATGATTACTCTACAGGTATTATTATGGCCTTAGTTTGGGCAGTGGTATGTTTGTACGCAGTGTATACTTCAACAGTCTTAAAGCTAAATTCTACTTCTCTTACCTGGTAGACTTGTGGAGGGAATGTTTGTTAACACTACCTGACTGTTTCTATACATATAGTTGTAATTATGCACATACCTCTCATTCTCTTAATACATAATATCTGGACAAAGCTTGACAACATGGGGTACAAATAGGGACATATTTTGAATATTGCTCTTACAAACTTTTGGACATTGCTAGAGTAACAAGATTTTTAAATATACATTTTCTGAAGGATTTGAAGTCTGACACTCAAATGTATGTCATTATTTAGTGACTAAAATCCTGAGATCATCCCACTGATTTACCAGGAAAAAAGAGGAACAGGCCAAAAATATGAGCCAAATATCTGGACATTCTGGGAAAATCTGTACAGTTGAGAGGTATTATTATGCATACAGCTTACTATCACTCCCAGAATTCGAACCATTGCTGTGTCTGCTAAAAATACAACAATTTCTGTTTCATCAGTGATCTATTTAGACACCGCTGTCTGTTTCTTCAGTGTTTTTTTTCTATGTCTCTCTTGGCTGTACAATCTGACCGTGTAATTACCACAGTCTTATATAGACATTCCTAGACATATTTTTATGTAGCACAGTGTAAGAAACAGTGGTTGACACAACAGTACTATTCTGATATTGAATGTTGGTGAATGCTGCATGTCAGGCCCTACAATACCAGAGTTAACACTACCAGTCCAGGATGTAACACGTTATTGCCAGACAGTTACAGTTTTCTTATCTGAAAGACCTGCGGAGGGAATGTTTGTTAACACTACCTGATTGTTTCTACACATATTCCCAGATGGTTTCACGTCATAAAACTGAAATATCAAAACATAAAATTGAGAAAACTTCATAATATGGAAGCTCAAAATACTGAAAATAAAAATCCTGAAAACTCAGAATCCTTAATGTCAAAATACTGAAAACAGATAAGATACATATACTGACTGTAAACAACAAAAACCTAATTACATTCCTTCAAATATAAGCAGGGGGGAAGCCACCTTGCACCCCCCCATGTGGGGGGCTGTGCACCCCACACCCCCTGCTGCTTAAATATATCAACTCCAAGATTGCACTTAGTGTAACATGATTTATCTTGTTTAAACTCAGTATATGCATGTTGTGTGTTTTCAGAATTAAGAGTTTTAGTATTTTGAGTTTTCAGGAATTTCAACTTTCAGGATTTAGGTTTCAATGTTCTGAATTTCAGTATTGTGATATTTCCGTATTATGACGTGAATCCTCCCTGATACCTAGTTAATATTATGCACATACATCTCAATCTCTTAATGCACACACTCTGGACAAAGCTTGACAACATGGGGGTACAAATAGGGACATATTTTGAATATTTCCCTTATAAACATGAAGAGTTGCTAGAGTAACAGAATTTGTTTTAATATACATTTTCTGAAGGATTTGAGATCTGAAAATCAAATGTATGTCATCATTTAGTGACTATAGTTCTGAGATCATCCCAGTGATTTTCCAGGGAGACAGAGGAACAGGCCAAAATATGAGCCAATTATCTGGATATTCTGTAAAAATCTGTACAGTTGAGAGGTATGATTGTGTATACAGCTTACTACCACTCCCAGGATTCGAACCATGGCTGTTTGTGCTAAAAATACAGCCATTTGAGTTCCATCAGGGTGAGCTATTTAGAAATTGCTGTCTGTTTCTTCAATGTTTTCTAAGTCGCTCTTGGTTGTACAATTAGACCTTGCACCTACAACAGTCTTATACAGACATTCCTAGACATATTTTGTATGTAGTACAGTGTGAGTAACACTGGTTAACACAACATTACTATTCAGAGACTGCAATACTAAATGCCATACAATACCATAGTAAACACAACCAGTCCAGGATTTAGAACTTTATTGCCAGGAAGTTACAGTTTTATTGAAATATCACCTATATGGGGCTATTACTGTCATATTGTCTGATTTATTTAGTACAACCCATACATAGTTTTTATACTGCCAGGTGACTTTCTACTACTTTATATTTATTTTGTATGACTACTACAAGCAACATTATTACTCACCAGCCTCTTGATGCAGCCTTTGCAACATACTGGCATGGGCTTTCTGATTCACAGCCCACTCAGCTGCAGCTGTAAAGGGAATAGAGAAATATTTAGGCATACCTATCCATCACATCCACAGGTTGGACTTTGGTAAACAGTTATTGCTATGAATACTTACTGCTCTGCTAGGATATCACCCCTCTGCCTTGCTTCTTGGACCCACTCATCCAAGAGCTCCCTCTTCCTCCGCTTCAAGTCGGTATAGTGGTGCTAGATCTGCTCACCAGTCTGAGGGATACCAGTGGCACTGGTAAGATCATGGGCAAGATGGTCCCAAACTTCCACTTTATATTGGGAGCCTTGGTACTGGCCCTGTAGCAGCCTCTCGTCATGGTTATTTACCAGGAGTCCTACCATGGATTTGGACTCCTGTATGCCCCAGCAATGTGCCCGGAAGTCCATTAGCTGCAGTCCTGCCTACAGGGTTTAAATACAGCCAAACTTCTGCCCTTTGCCATGATCGGATGGTTTTGAATAAGCTGAGCTAAGCTAAGCTCCGGGCAAACCTGCTTAGCTAAGGTTGGCAGTGCTTAAAGGGGCAGGTTCGGCACTGCTTACCAATGGAAAAATCCACTTAGCTGGGCTACTCTTTGCTTAGCAGTCATATTTACACAATGCTTACACCTGGTAAGCAGAGCTGTGCAATGCTTAGCATTGCTTATTTTTTATTGTATAGACTATCTGCTGTATGGGATTGATTCATTATTCATTACATATAATTTTTTTACTGTCCCTGACATCCCCCAATGTTGTGCTTTCATTACATTTATTCATGTGTGACTATACTGTGTGGGTCACTTGTTTTTATATGGGGGTTTCAAAACTTTATTAAACTGACAGCTCACATCTTGACCTACTATAGTACTCTGGTTAACAAATATATGTTATTTAGTAGCTAATTATAAAAAAAAAATGTTTATGTATTGCTTTCACATGTACAATGCAATGGGTTACAGTGGGGATAAAACCAAGAACGGCTGCTTATAAAGTGTACACTCTAACCACTACACTATTATAGTGATGCTTATGTTGGATGCCTCTTGCTATATAATGTCTTGTGCTGTTTAAGCTGGATTAAGCGTAGATAAGCAACAGGCACACCTGCGCAGCTATACTTAAACTTTATTGCATGTTTAAAAAATATATATTTGTAGTGCTTTTTTATTTGTACCCTTTAGAATATCCCTACTAATGCTGAACCTGTTATTCTATCACCTTTCTGCTTTGTGGGAAAATTGTCTCTTTTGGCTTTGTCCACATTCCTTGCTCTGATGGGTTGGGAGGTGTGCACTATGTGCTAATGCTAAATGGGTTATTTTACCCACTTTTGGCTTGGTAGGGACAGTTGTCCCTTATGGCTTTGACCAGATTTCTTATCCTCATGGGTTGGGGGTGTTATGAGCATCCTCGCTCATTTTAAATTGCTAAAAGGCAATTCTGGAGTGCAGGGGCATGTGTATTGTGACAGCTGTGCTCTCAGACACACCTCCTGCACTCATACACAGAACCATGTCCCTTTTAGAGCACAGCAGCATGCCTTCATACATATGCATGGAGCACTGCTGTGCTGAACAGGAATGGTCCCTGCCATGCAGGAATAACTTATTCCTGCATGGCTGCTTGCTGAATCCGGGGGATTCTCTACAGTTTTGAATTTCTAATTACATATCTTTGCTTCAGTCAACTTATTAGTGATATGGTCAACATTTTGTAACTTCCCATTGTCTAATAATTGATACTATTGTTGTCAAATTAAATGTATTAATACTATTTTGAGCATAGGCAACTGGAAATACAAAGAAAATCCATGCTTTATATTCAGGGTTCCTGAAAATGAAAATTTTAAAGGTGTTTATTATTGTGCTAATATAATAATAGTTAACTGGTTTGTTGTTGTTTTCTGTAAAAAAAGTATTTTACTAACCAATGAAATATATCAGTAGTATTTTAGTATGATATGCTTTTGTTAAATTATTGTATTTACACCAAATATAGATATCTGAATTGTTACTGAAAAGAAGTTTCAGAACAATGATAGTATTCCCTCAGTGTAGGGTTTCAGTACCCACCTCTCTTTCAGATGTAATGCAGGAAATAACATTGTTTTTGGAGGAGGCATGACTGTATTCCTAAAATGCCTGCTCACCTCCTGACCCTTAAGCCTGGACAGTGACTTGAACTTCTTCATTTCCGCTTTTTTGTGGTAAATAGAATTTCTTACCATATCATATCATATCATATCACAGCCAACTAATGTACCCCCTCCATGTTACCTGCAGCCAGTGAGATATATCTAAACACATTGACATCCCTCACTATCTAGCCTGACACTGCCTACACAACTTGAAATAAATATGCACAAAGACTGAACTTCATTAATGCCATCTCCCTTGACTAACTGGTTGTAGTCCTAACTAGGGGGTCAAAAATATTTGAACTGTTTTTTTCAAATATTACCACCATATACTAAACACCTACAGTTACCATGTAGCTGGTCAAATGTGACCACTGTTGGGAAACACTGATTATGAGGGTAAAACCTGATATACCACAAACCTCTTCGGTCTTTAGAAACTATTCTAAGCAAACTTAATTCAGCCAATACATGACCAGATGAAATTAAAAAACACTCTCTTCACCTTGACTTCACATGCTGCCAAATTTATGGATAATATCTGTATGCCCACTTCAGAGCATGTGTCCCCATAAGACAAATACAGTGCTACATTCAGGAATAAACCCTTATGGTTATTACAACCCAAATCTGATCTTGCCTCATAGTCATTATGTAGACATATTACTATTTTATGCAAATAACATAATTATTATGTCCATTCTGACTAACAGGAACAACTTAATGCTATCAGGTCTAATACACACGAAACAAACAAAATTATTTAGTTTATATAAAGAAAAAAATAGAAGCAGAATAATAGTACAATGATGCTATTTATTTTAACTAAACACATGCATTGTTAATGTTTTCTATCTTGCAATAAAACTGAACATAAACAAAATGTTCATTTATTCAAGTTGACATACTTAAAATGGAAATATGTTTTCTGTGCCCTCCGCCTTGTCAGTTGTAATCTGTATTCCTGCATTCAGAGCCATCAGCATAGATGATGACATATACTCCAGGACTTTCTTAAAGGTTTTGGTTGTCAAGTATGTTTCCAGGAAGATGTGCAGGAGTAACTCACTCCTGACAGAAAATGTGTGATTTTTACAATTTTCTGTATCCAAGATTGTCCTAGGAAGAACTTGATATAAAACAAGTTGGGGGGGAGCTCAGTGCTGTGGACACAAGATTACCGCATTCTACACAAATGTAGAAGTGTAACTGAAAGCATCCTGTAACTTTTCATTGAAGTTTTCTTGTATTAGATCATCAATGAAATGGAGATAAATGCCCATGACCATCAGGTCAGTGGGTACTAGTACCACACATTTGGTAAACTGGAAGTGTACAGTGAAGACACTAAAAGACAAAGGATATGAAGGGAAAATCAAAATCGCCCACTTAAAATGTAATCAACTGATTGTGTCTCTTGTGAATTACAAAGTGTAATTAAATATTCTTCATAGGATATTGTGACTACAAGAGCATTCCTCATAATGAAGGGAAGCTGAATTACAAGAATGATACTTCTAAAACGTATTAAGCATGACTGATGTAATGTTGGTCTCCACAGGTTCTCCTGTTTGGGTACCAGGAATAGTTTGGAATAGTGACCCATTCCCTGTTATGCGACTCTGCATTCTAACAACTGGCTTACTGAAGATTGTGTCTGAGTAAGGCTGTTGCTTGTGTATGAGATGCCATATGAAGGAAAGATGCATCAAAACACTTGTTTGTATATCTTTTGATTCTAGTCATTAGCACATACTGATCCTACATCAGGAGAGCTCAGTTTTCCTAAAAAAGGTGATCCCCCTACTGAGTTGGTATGGGTGTGAAAATAAGGGCATAGCAGCTGGAGACAAGGATATACTCATAGCTAATCAAGGCCTGTGGTGGGCTGAAATTGCTCACCCTTCCTGCCTATGACCCTTTTGCCAACACTGACTCATTTTTACCATTCCAAGTGTGATGCATCTTCTGGAATTATAATTTTATGTTTACACTTTTCTACCCTCACTTCTGTGACCATTTTTAAATCACTTCTGGAAAGGGATGCTCAAAAAGAAGCTATTTATCCAGTGGATCATGCAACAGCTATTGCTTTACTTTAGATAAGAGATGCTTTCTGGTGACTGTTCCAAATGAAGTAGTAGCAGCAGCATAGAGGATAATATGCAAACAGCTGGACTAATTCAACTGCAGAACAGAGCAAAGGACTCCCCAAAAGTCCATGTTGTTAGAAGAAAATACATACCACATGCTAACTGATTCAGTAAGTCAGACTTTCAGGTATTCTTTCATTCTTTCTTGGAATATACTTGAACTGCTTATGACTGTCAGCTAACAAGCAGACAGAAGACCTTTGCTGAAGGACTGCTGTAGCAGTAAACACTCTGGAAAAGGAAACAAAGACTGTGATATTGCATCTTGCATATTCTTGGGTGGACCAGTCCAAAAGGTTGATCCATTCTCAGTGAGGGAAAGAGATGTGTGCTAGACAGGGTAATTTATCCAGGTCTCCCTTTAACTGAACTGGACTTTAGTCTACAACAGGATCCAGTATCAAAGTGCAAGACGTTATCCCCAGTTTTTTGGGATCTCCATGAAACAGAGGGTAGGTAGTGCTGGATTGTTTTACAAGGCTCACCATGGACCAAAAGACAATTTTCTAAAAAAAAAAAAAAAAAAAAAATTGGACTGACTACTATTTAAATACCTTACTGTACAGCTAGGAACTATTTGAGTGTTTTTCTGATTTTTCTGCTGTGCAGCAATCTCAGTTTTTAATGCTCAATGTTCAATTAACTATTAAATTATTAATTTAGTCTCAATGTCGTAATAAATTCTATTTTTATACAAAATTAATTCCAGTGCACACTAGGTGGTTTCATTTTTGACTTGATTTTAACCAAGAACAGTATTGTAAAGGGATAGATATTTGTTGATCCTGTTTGTTTGTCTACATATAATAACTTATATTACAAAATACTCTACTCCAACCTAATTGTTCTCACAGTAGAAAGAATTATGACAGATATCTAAATGTCTGTCTGACAGAATTGGTTTCTCTTCAGTATATATCTTCCTTGAGCAGTAGACTGGCTTTGGAATTAATTTGTTGTATCACTGTAGCCGACTGTGTCTAGCTGTTTGTGTATGATCCAGTTTCTCCTGTAGACCTTTAGGACAGTAGTTTTCCTTTCCTCTGTTCATTTTTTCTTTGCCAAAAGATGAAGGTATTACATCAGTTCTGTGTTTCAGTGTCTTTGTGTTTAGTGGCAACAGGCATCTACAACATCACACCCACGCTTTATATTATGCTTACCATTTTTTCCACAGTTTGAATATGTCAGAAAATCATGTCACTAACATTGTTAACTGAAATATTTTGTACATTTACCATGCATGCTTTTGTGAACTGCGGTGGTAGTGCTGCAAGATGTTGTCCCATTCGATTCTCAGCTAGAGCGTCTTCTGTGTGGAGGCATACATGAATGGGGCGTGCCTTCGTTGAAGGTTGTGCATCAGAGCTGGTAACCCGGTATGTAAAAATCCACTACCAATCATTAGCAGACCAGAGTTCTGCTGTGATGACCCCTAAACGGGAAAAGCCGAAAGACACAAACAAATCATGCATGCTTTTGTATGTCCACTTGATACTGAAGCACACAGATCTGGCAGTTTATGTACATATGAGCTGTTTTTCTTTCAAAATCTCATCATAACACTGCCTTCTCAACATTAGGTAAGTGTTAAATCTTAGCTACTTTGAAGCAGCTATTGGGACTATTGAAAAGTTATCTTCAAATGATTGCATATGTCTTTATTCTTCTCTTTCACTGTGTAGAGAACCTATAAGGCTTTTTGGGAGATGTTGTCTGCATAACTTCTTAAAAGCACCTTTAAGTGTCCCAACAGCTAGAAGGATTGCTGTAGACGTTTGGTCCTCAAAACTCAAAGTATCCCTTTTGGAAAGCAGACAACTCTTTTAACCCCCATATTAAAATGCTCCTGTGTTACATATTCATGCTTTCACCAGAGGACTTAAGTTGTGGATGGGGGGAGTATGAGAAAATGGAGTCCTATTCATCAGTGTTGTAACACATTGAGAATTGCATATCATCCAAATAAGTGAGGTCTTTTCATTTTCCTAACAGAGTTTTGATGATCTTGGAGCAGTCCTTTTTCTTTTTTTTTTAGTGGATGCTGTTCAATTTCTGTCAAGTGTATGAGATATAATCATGCCAACAACATACCTTCACATGCTTCAGCAATGTAATCTTGGATTTGCAATTTATCAGGAGCTACATTAAGGTATAAATGCAGCACACTTTACTTATATTTCCATGCTCACTGATGCCTTCTGTGTGCTACACATATGACTCCAATGCTGATAATGAATTCACTAACAACCTTTACACACTTTTTACCCCAGGAGGTGTCCCATGAAGTGATCCTTGGAGAAGCATGTGGAAATTTCTCTCAAGAGGTGCATCATGCCTGTTAAATAAACTGCCTGGTGAACACACTTCAGTGGAGGTAGAGACCCACCAGTATGACAATATTCATGAAATATAATGTTAATTGCCAAAGTACTGACACTGTAAATTTCTAACTGTGCAGTCTGTCGGTTTATTTCTTTTAGCTGTCTGCTTACATTGTCAGAAAACTATGCCTGAGAATTAATTGTTCAATGTTCATTCTCAAACCATTTTCTTATAAATGTATCCTATCTGGGGTGTCACATGTCCACATTCGTTAAGTTTGACTCAGGTTGACAAACTTAAACAAATGCATACAATGTTGCAAGGCTATATGCATGTTACCAAATTCAGTATGATCACTGACATTTGCAATTTTGTATCACTGTCTGAAAAGAAATTTATTGTTTACTTTCTTGTGTTCTGGCACATAATTGACTGGGATTACATTTTTGTTTATCAGGTTTAATGTACATATAAAAAAAAAAATAAACTGTTTACTTCATAGCATTTATGTAATCCCTTTATGCCTGTATTGTTTTTAGAAATGTTTGACTTTGTCTTTCTTCTAATGGAAGTCAAAAGTTGTAACTATATAATTCTTTTATGCTCTATGTTCATAGGTTCATAGGTTCATAGGTTCATACTAGGCTATCTGCCCTAGGGCATTTATAAGCCTCGCCAGAGTGTGTTTGGCGCCACCCATTTTAAATTAATTTTGCTATGCCTTTTTGAGGTTAGTATACTGTGCCTCTGTCTAACAGTGACACAGAAGTGATAGCGATCTCCCATCCACTCATCAAGATTCCTCTTGAAGAGAGTCAATGTGGGACTCTGCCTAACCTGGACTGGGATTTTATTCCAGAGTGAAGGGAGCCTCTGGGTTATGAATCTGTCCCTCCAGCATGTCCTATTTATTTCAGTGCTGAGGTTCAAGTCTCTCAAGCGAGTAGCTCGATGGGATTTGGATTTTCTGAGGTGCAGCATGTCCATTAATTCCGGGTTGGACATGGCTTTATACATCAGGCATAGATCGCCTCTGAGCAGGCAGTATGCCACTGAGTAGAGCTGGAGTTTCTTTAACCGGGCAGCATATGGCATCTGTTTGAGCCCTTTAATCCTCTTGGTGAGGTACTTTTGGGGTCTTTCCAGTTGCTGCAGGTGTCTGGTAAGGTACATCCCAAAAGGGGCATTGTACTCAATTATGGGCCTGAAGAGGAATGAGTAAAGAGTCACGATGACCTCTCCTGATCTAGATGTGAATCCCTTCATGATTAGGTGGGCTATATAAAATGTTTTTTTCCACGTGGTTGTCAAATGAGAGATTGCTATCAACTTGGGTCCCCAGGTCCCTAATGACTTCTTCTGTACTTAATGGATTACCACCTATGTGGTAATTTGTGGACACTTTGTTTTTGCCAAAGGGGATGACTATACACTTTTTGGCATTTAGCTTGAGGCCATGGCTCTGGAACCAGTTGTCTGTTTCTATGAGGCCCTTTTGGAGGATGCTTGTGTCAGCTGGAGAGTTGATTATGGTGCCCAATTTGCAGTCATCTGCGAACTTGGTCAGCCACAGTCCTTCCATGTTGGCCTGTACTGTCGAGAAATATATACCGAACAAGAGAGGTCCCAGGACTGAGCCTTGTGGGATGCCACTTGTAACTGGTTTGGAGTCTGACATGGCTCCAGCAATTCTAACCATGTGGGTTCTGTCCTTGAGCCAATTTGCAACCCATCTAGTGACATAGGGGTTTATATTTAAGCTGGTGAGCTTATCTATAATGCCCGAGTGGGGTATTGTATCGAAGGCTTTTGCGAGGTCCAGGTAGGCTGTGTGGACCACCTTCCTCTCGTCAATGGCCTTGGTGACTGTTTCAAAGAAATTGACCAGGTTTAAGAGGCAGGATCTGCCCTTAACAAAGCCAAACTGGGTAGGATCCAGTGTCTGTAGGTCCCCAATATCTTTATTTATGAGGTCCATGATGATCCTTTCCATAGCTTTGCAGACCAAGCTAGTCAGGCTTATGGGGCGATAGTTTCCAGGATCCGTTGAGGCACCACCTTTGTGGAGAGGGACCACTGTTGCTGTACGCCACTCTTTGGGTACATATCCTGTAGTAAGGCTAAGATTGAACAGTAGTTTTATGTTTGGGTTTAGCTCTTCTTGGAGTTCATGTAGGACACCATCTGGTCCCATTGATGCTGTGTTTTTTGCTTTGGAGAGGGCGGCTCTTACCTGAGCATCTGAGATGTCGGGGTCAGCACTCTGTTGGGATAGATATTTGCCCTTTTGGTGGGGAGGGGGGGGAGTTTGCACTGAACCTGTCAGCTAAGATGTTGGCAATGTCTGTGGGCTCGGTGTATTTTTTGTCATTTTGGACTAATTCTGAGAATATCTGGGAATTCCCACCCAGGTTCCTAACATAACTAAAGAAAGCCTTGTGATTATCCTTAGTGTCCTGTGCAATTTTTCTCTCGAAGCTGGCCTTAGATGATTTTATGAGTGCCCGTAGTTTTTTGATAATACTGATCAGAGATGCCTTCCCTTTTTGGGATTTTGCTCACAACACAAACTGATAAGTTGCAGAATGCAATGGTGTTTATGTAAAACTCAAAAAGTATGATACTAACGTTTTAGTCATTTTTATCAATACAAACCACTGCATTAAAGTCTAATTCCTAGTTTGCCTTTGACTACTAGAAATATACATGTTTATTATTATTTTATTATTATTTATTTACAATTTTAGTGGGAAATTCCGACTGGACACAGGTCCTTTTTTAGAGAAGGCCCGGGGAGAAAAGATCCACAGTATGTACATGATAAATGGTATACAATAAACGTCAAAGGTAGGTATACATTAATGGTGATGATGGCATATAGTACAGGAGCATATTCGGTACAATTAAGTAAGACACACTAAATTTAAAAATTGAAATAAACTAATTGTAACACAGTACTAAATTGTCTAATGGCTACAAGTTAACAATACTAATAGACTAATGATTACTAAATCTAGGAAGGTAGAACTAGCAATTATTGATATTCAGTTCAGTTTTATAGTGGTAGAAAATTACTTTGTCCAAGCAGGGCTGAGAGAGAGAGCAGAAGGGGAGGAGGGAGCGGGTGTTTAGTCAGAATTTGAGCAAGGACAAAGCCTGTGAGTAATTAGGTGTGATTTAAGTGCAGTCTTGAAAAAAAAACTGCAGGAAGGTAGGGTGGTTTAACAAAATCAAAGTTATTCAGTCCAGATAATTGTTAATAACTTTTTTTAGGGTATTAAAAAAGAAGTCTTTTAGAAGTAGATGACATTTTGTGTGTGTGTGTGTGTGTGTGTGTGTGTGTGTGTGTGTGTGTGTGTGTGTGTGTGTGTGTGTGTGTGTGTGTGTGTGTGTGTGTATGTGTGTCTATATATCTGTGTACATGCATGTAACATGCATGTGTGCATATCAATTGTTAATTTGGTAGATGAACTGGTCCAGAGAAACTTTTCAGTCACAATATGGGCCATCAGCTGAAAACAAACTTATGACATGTAATATTAACAAACATGAAAATAATACATTCAAAACTGTTTGTTAAAAATATTATTTTACTTAAAATAAATGCAGATATTTGATAGGTGATTCTGGCTGCAACAAGCCCAAACTTCCCTGAACTAAGCAGCCGTCTACAGCTGATCTACCACACAAGCTGAAAAGTATAATCCATCTCAGATGCCGAAGTCCTTACCAAGGGTTTCCTAACAGGGTACCATATATGGTAAACTTCACAATGGGGATACCCATGTGTGTGTCTCACAAACTTCTAAAACCATCTCAACTAATTCACGTAATCACAAAGCTCCAGTAGCTACACTAGGACATCCTCCTTTGTGGACAGTTATCTGACTGTCATGAAGAGTGAACTCACCTACCTTGTACATGATCCTCAGTTGTGCTACATGTATCCATTATCTTATCATTCTAGTCTGTACTCAAAGTTAAATACCATTGGTGTGTAAGGGACCATAGACTGCCCAGTAAACTAAGAACATGGTAGTATGTGTCAGCACTTCTGGTCAATGCCTGCAGTACTACAGACACTGTTCCTCTGATCTAGTTGGTAGCCTTAAGTTCCATATTTGTTTACTTTGATAATACCAAAAAATAAATAGGGATCAGGCAAAGCAATGAGAAGTAAAACACATAAATAAAGTGACTGTTATTGTGCATGCCTTATACTATGTAGGAAAATACTAATCCAGTTGCAAGATATTCAATGTGTGCGTGTTAACAGTCCGAGAACAATGGATGATTGCTGAGAAATCCTTCTCTGTCCATTACAGATAATTACAAAATTATTTTAATAACTCTTCTAAAGAACTACTTGAAAAAAAAACATCTGCAAGTTGACAGTCTTAGGAAAGTACAGAAGACCCAGATCCAAACAGCTACTAACGTGATGACCTCTTTTCAATATTAGCAGCTCTTTACTTAAAGTAGATTTCATATGGAATATTACATTTCTCAGCAACTTTTCTACATGGTTTACAGGGCTGACTGGAGCTGCTGGACATATTAAACACATTGTTTGGGCTCCTGGGAACATATTTAACAGAAGTATGCATTCTTAGCTGTCTTCTGAAGAGAAGAAGATGGTGCATTCTAACATATATCAAGAAAACACCTTTAACTCTCAGTCCTCCTGATATTGGCTGAGGTGCTGTAAGGTAATAATATTCAAGACAAAGATGAATGCCTTTGGAATATAATCATCACAAGAGTTCATAAAAATAATTTAAGATGGAAATCTGACATGGTACTGATAGAACATGAAAGGCCTCTATGTCAAGAAGAGCTGTAAATGGCAGTAATGGGACTAGACAAATCTAAGTTTCAACTTCAATAGACCTTGTTTTATGATATTCCAATGTTTGAGTTATTAATTGTTTTGCCCTGCTGAATTCTCTGAAGTGCATACTAAGCAATTTTCAGCATAAGAACCCCAACGAGTTAGGAAAATGAGAAGTCGTTGTTGTAATGAGCTTGTTAAAGTAATATGTAGAGTAAAGTGTACCGAACAGTCTGAATACATGGACACATTGCTCAGGCATTACAGCAGTACATGAAGGATATAATTTTAATTAAGTTACGCATTTCTTTTTGATATAGACATTCCAGTTATTCTGCAAAAAAAAAAAAAAGTGCAGTCAGAAGCATTTGATGAAAAATTGCTTTTTGAGTTAGCAAAATAAATTTTATTTGGACATAACCAGAATAAATCATGAACTATCTCATTAGTAGGAAGTTGTATCTACTTTGTTTGGAGTCACTGTAATATTTTTTAATTCTCAGTTGGATTGGATGTGTTCATGCACTTATTTCCCACTTTTCCTGCAACTAGTCTAGGCCAGATACAGATTTTCTGTATCCAGAACTGTGTGTAAGCTTCTGAGCCCCCCCAAGCCTTTCTGTGTTGGAGGGAAGCGTTCTAGCTTGTCAGTGAGAGAGGTAAGCACTAGGTAGTCTAGCTACCACAAGAGGAGTGGTTTCTGGCCCAGAAATTGTAGTTTATTGGCCGTTTGGTCAGTTTTCCATCTCTTTCAACTTTCTGGTTTAAAAGCCCATGTTTGCGCTTGTTTCCTGCCTTTTCTGTAACTAGTCTAGTCCAGATACAGATTTGTTGTATCCAGGACTGTTTGTAAGTTCTGAGCAGTCACCAAAATCTGTTCTTCAATTTTTTTCCCTTAGATCTGCTAGTTCTCTCCTCTCCTGCACTTTTACTAGCTTATTAGTCTAGCACTTTACCAGACTTCTTGTAGCAATTATTGTAGCACACAAAGTGCTACCAGCACTAAACGTTCTACAAGGAAACAGCTCCAGTACTTAGTATTAATGCCCACCCCTCCAGGCATGTCTAAAGGTCAGTTCCCTGTGCTTTCTCCTATTAACCTGGTGAACTTGGGCATCCTGAGGCAATGTAGCAACTGCCTCATGTACACTGACAATCCTCTCCCTTACCTCCCAACACTCAGACTTGTGAGAGATGCACTTATATATCCAAATTGGAAGCCATGCTCTCTCCAGCCAAGACCAGAATAGCTGGTCAAGAGGAAAAGGTCAACACTTACACCACACCACATGGAACACATAACCCTCCAGAACACATACCAGCACTGCCTTCTCATAAAAACACAAACCACATACTCACGTTCGTGGAGGCTCTCAATAAAAATCTACCCAAACAGCGGAGACCTCCAAGGCAGAAATGCAGTCGACCACCACAACACAATACTAATCACGAGACACTTAACTCTCCTAAACAGTGTGCCACTCAACCAAAGCCCCTAAGGCAAAACAGCATGCCCAACACACTAGTCATAGGTGACTCAATAGTGAGGCACAATGATGTCCCACTCACTAGGTTGAATAAGGAGAAAGTAACAGTCAGCTGCCTTTCAGGTGCCAGGAAACACCACATAACCCACGCACTCAGGTGCCTCAACAACAGGTAAAAATATGACCCTGTCATTGTACATGTAGGTGTGAATGACCTGAGATGTACCTCCCTGGACTACATGAAGAGAGACATGGAGGAGCTCTCAGATTATGTAGCCCAGGAGGGTATGAACCTAGCCCTGAGCAGCATCCTACCATCACCCAGAATTATACCACAGTACAAGCAGAAAATGATTGATTTCAACAATTGGCTAAGTTTCTGGTGTCATTCTAAGGGGATCCAGTGTCTGTCTGCCTGGGATGACATGATTGACAGATGGCTTGCATCTGCCAACCCTGGGCTTCCGGATACTGGCCAAGGCTCTTGACACCCCTATTGTGCCTTTTTTAGGGGGTGTTCCAAAAACCAAATTACCACCATAAGATCTACAAACAAATGCAATCTGAGGGTCATGCTGCTCAACACTAGAAGTCTAAATCTCAAAATGCACTTGCTTGAAGCACTCCTTAAAGTGGAGAACATTGACATTTGTGCTGTAACAGATGCCTGGTTTAAAGCAGCAGAAAGCACCCCTGAACTACCAGTCTATAACTCATTCCACACCTTTTGGCCGCAGAACTTGGACTGAAGCTCCAAAGGCAGTGGTGTTTCCATATTCGTAAAGGATGGGCACATCTCCAGACTGGTAGCCCAACATAATGCATCAGAGATACTTCAGGTGCAGCTAACATTGGGTAAGACAGCGATTCAGGTTGTAGCCTGCTATAGGTCCCCAACCATGTCTCAAGATTCACATTCCTAAGCACCTTGGAGAATATTAGGGTCCATCCTAACACTCTCATATTGGGCAACTTCAACTACCCCTCCATTAACTGGGAAAACTACTTATGTACCAATACACTTGCCCAACATTTCCTGGAATTTATTAATTCCAATGCCCTGGACCAGCTCATTCTTACTCCAACTAGAGATAGCAACATCCTTGACCTGGCCATTACTAAAATGGGTGACCATTGCTCTACACCAATAGTCAACTCCTCCCTGGTTAGATCTGACCACAAACTAATCACCTTGGAAATACATATCCCTCACACTCCCTCCCGCAAAGGTAACCACCATGAAAAGCTTCTCCAAAGCTAACTTTGGGCTCCTAAAAACAGAGGTGGCTAACTTCCCGGCACCCATGCAAATGGAGAATAGTTGCATGACTGCTGAATCATACACTAATGCACTATACAAACACGTAGACAACTGCATGGATCTCGTCATACCCAATAGAACTAAGATGCTCTCCTCCAAAAAAAGGAAGCAAATCTGGTGGTCCCCTGCCATAAACAAACTCTACAACAGAAGGAGGAGGAAACTGATGAGGAATAAAGTGAAGTCCCAAGACTGGAAAAGCTTCCTTATCAGTCTCAACAAAAAGTTGAGATCCCTCATCAAATCCTCTAAAGCTAGCTATGAAAACAGGATTGCAGCAGATAGTAAAGACAACCACAAGGCCTTCTATAGTTATGTAAAGAATCTCCACAGCAATACCCAGATGTGCTCTGAGCTACTGCACAATGGTAACCCCTATACCGAGCCAACAGATATTGCTAATATACTGGCCGACAGATTCAGTGCCAACTTTTGCCCCTCCTCCAAAGGACCAATCACAATACCAGTAGATTGCCAGGCACCCAGTAGTACTGCTGCACAGGTTCAAACAGCACGGTCCAAAGCCAAGAATACAGCTTCTATGGGACCTGACAATATCCCTGGCTGTGTTCTACATGAACTACAGAGTGAACTGGCACCACCTGTGTGCCCTGTTCAGTTACAGCCTCACCTCAGGCTTTGTCCCTACCAAATGGCGCACTGCTACAGTCATCCCTCTCCACAAAGGAGGAGCAACTACAGACCCTGGGAACTATCGCCCCATTAGCCTGATGAGTCTGATATGCAAAGCTATGGAATGCATCATAATGGACCCAATAAACAAGGATACAGGGAATCTCCAAACTGTAGATCCCACACAGTTTAATTTTGTGAAGGGTAGATCATGCCTGCTTAACCTGGTTGACTTCTTTCAGTCAGTCACCAGAGCTGTGGATGAAGGCAAGGTGGTTCATACAGCCTACCTTGATCCGGCCAAAGCCTTTGATACCATTCCCCACTCAGGGATCATAGAAAAACTCACTAAGCTAGGCATTACCCCCTATATCACTAGGAGGGCTGCAAATTGGCTCACAGATAGAACCCACAGTGTGAAAGTAGCCGATTCCAAGTCAGACTGCCGACCAATCACAAGTGGAGTCCCACAGGGTTCAGTCCAGGGTTCTCTCCTGTTTGGTATCTACTTCTCTGAAGTCCAGGCCAACATGAAGGGACTCCAGCTGACAAAGTTCACAGATGATTGCAAGTTGGGAGCTATTATTAACTCCCCAAGTGATGTTGACATCCTACAGAAAGGCCTCATTGATACCAGTGACTGGTGTCAGGACCATGGCCTTAAGTTTAATGCCAAAAAATGTGACGTCATCCCCTTTGGAAAAAAACTGGTTCCCATGAATTCACACATCGATGGTAGTCCACTGAACCAGACCAGACCAGATAGCTTAGTGGTTAAGGTCTTTGCCTGTTTGGAGTTTGCATGTTCTCCCTGTGTCTCTGGGGGTTTCTCCCATGTCTGAAAAACATGCTGAGTTTTTCTATCTCAAACTCACCAATGAATGGAGATGTGGGCAGCAGCACAGACTCTACATGGTGCTCTATAGGGAGAAGAGTTGTACAGACCAACCGCTTTGGGCATCTACTGTGGTGCACAGCATCCTCAAGGTAGGAGAACACGGATCACAGACTGTGTACCATGGCAGACCTTACCACTCGATGGTGTAAAATATGGCTCTAGGTGATTTGGACATGTTGACTAATGTCCCCAAAAATGGGCATGGGTAGTTACTGGTGATAAGTGGGTTGAGGACCCAGCCTACTCTGACCCACACCAGGGACCCTCACTAACAGTGGGAATGGTATATGTGCCTCTATTGGCCAGTGTGTGCCCACCATAAAGCCCAGCAGCCCTGGGTCAATAAGCTACTGGCTGGCCGGTGACTAGTTGCACAGCTTGGGTTACCTGAGATAGCTCTGTTGAGCAAAAGCTGGATGTAAAACCAACCAATCTGCCAAACATGAACTGAGAATTGCTACGCTTAATGTAGGTTCACTGACAGGATGCAGCTTGGAAGTGGATGGCTTGATGATACTGAGGAGGCTGGACAGCCTATGTATCCAGGAGATGAGATGGAAGGGCAGTGCAGCCACCTGGCTTGGGATCCAGAGTCTATTACTCAGGTGGAGGACAGGCTAGAAATGGTGAAGGAATTGTGGTGAGAGAGAGGCTTCAGAAGGCAGTAAGGGATATCATCAGAATTAATGACAGACTCATGGCAGTCAGACTCCAGTGTAATGATAGGGCAGTATCATAATCTCAGCTTATGCCCCAGCAGGGTTGTGATATTGAGGAAAAGAGTGCATTCAGACAGCAGTTGCAGGACCTACTAGATAAAGCAGGACAACATGAATTGATGTTGATAATGGGTGACTTGAATGCACATATCGGGACAGACAGAACAGGATATGAGGACTGCCTGGGTCCACATGAATGGGGCAATAGGAATAAAGAAGTAGAAGCCATACTAGACATCTGTCTGGCAAATTACTTGATAGTAGCCAACACATGGTTCAGAAAGAGAGACAGTCACAAGATCACATACAAGAGTAGTCAACATGGCCTCAAACAGATGCTCTACACAGACCATCTCAAAAAAACTGCAGCTTTACTCTGACACATATCGCCTACTCAGAGATGATCTCTGCCTAACACACAAAGCTATGTCAAACCCAGAGCTTTTGAACATGCTCCACTTAAAGAAATCCCAATCCCTCCAAGCTACACGCTCTAGGGACCTAAACCTTGTCACCACAATAAAAAGAACATGCTGGAGGGATAGATTCCTTTCCCAGAGACTTCCCATACTCTGGAACAAACTACCTATCTATATCAAACAAAGCTCCTCATTAGCACTCTTCAAGAAAAATCTTGATGACTGGATGGAAGATAGGAAATTCACCCTGGGGATCACTTCTGTGGCTCTGCTCGACAGTGGCACAGGAAAATAATTTTCTTGGGTGGCAAAAACCAGGTTACCTTTTGGCTAGGCTTATATAGGCCCTAGGGCCAATAGCCTAGTACCTACCTATGAACCTATGAACCTATGAATATGCAACTCAGGTAGATTTCCTCCTAGTAAGGAAAAGGCACTAGGGCAGAATCCATGATTGCAAAGTCATCCCCAATGAAACAGTTGGCCCACAGCATAAACCACTAGTTCCCACAATCAGCTGCAAGCAGTGGTCAGGGAAGGCTCTAAGGTCAATGGAGACCAGGCTGAAGACCTGATAGTTGACTGGATAGAAAGTACAACAGTTAAAGGAATTACTCAGGGCTCTAGCACCCCAGGAATAGGATGAAATAGGTGGAGATGAAGAAGAATGGCAGCACCTAAAAACAGCATGTGTTAGGACTACAGAAAAGATATGTGGCCAAGCCAGGTATGGAAATAAGGTACATAAGGAAAGCTGGTTGTGGAATGCAGAAGTCAAGGAAATCATCAAAAGAAAAAAGGAGTGCAGGAAGAAGTGGGAGACAGAAATGACTGACCAGGCTAGGAAGGACTACTGGTTGGCTAACAAAGAAGCTAAGAAAGAAATTGCAATAGCAAAGAATAGGGCATCAGAGGCACTGTGCCATCTTCTGGAAAGTGACTCAGTAAGTGGCACACAGAAACTATATCAGGTTGCAAGGCAAAGACAGAAAGATAAAGAAGTTAGTCAGACAGACACCCTTCATAAGGGATGCCAGCAACAACCTGCTCACTAGCCCAGAGGACATCAAAGGCAGATGGAAGGAGTATTTCCATTAGCTTCTGAATGAAGAAAACCCCACAGAAGCTGTACTACCCCAGATACAGCCTACAATGAGAGAAGAAGAGGAGCTCACCCTAAAAGAAGTAAGAACTGCACTAAGGAAGATGAAGTCAGGGAAAGCAGCAGGCTCATATGAAGTCACAGCAGATGTGATAAAGATGCTGGGTGAGATAGGGGAGAAATGGCTTCTGAGTATACTAATAGCAGTGTGGAGAGAAAGGCATATCCAAGATGAGTGGAGAATAAGCATACTCATGCCAGTGTTTAAGAACAAAGGGGACATCCACAACTGTGGGCAGTTCAGAAGCATCAAACTCCTATCACATTGCATGAAAGTTCTGGAGAGAGTGATTGCTAAACGGATATGCTGAGTAGCAGAATGTAAGATGGGAGATGAACAGTTTGGATTCAGATCAGGATGCAGCACAATTAATCTGATGTTTGAATTGAGACAGATACTTGAAAAGAAGCTAGAGATGAGGAGAGAGTCCAACTGGGCATTCCTAGACTTGGATAAAACATATGACAAGTTCCCAAGAAAGCTGATCTGAGCAGTACTGTGGTGGTTTGAAGTCCCAGAAACATTGGTAGAATTAGTGCGGGCTATGTACAAGGACCCAATGACTCAAGTACGAACAGTGTTCGGCCTCAGAGGGGTTCCCAGTGGGTGTGGGTGTACATCAAGGTTCAGCTCTGAGCCCACTGCTGTTTATACCGGTGATGGACTACATTAGCAAACAGGTTGGAGGGAATGGATCAACAAAGCTGCTGTATGCAGATGATGTGGCAGTGCAGGCAGGCTCTGAGCTAGAACTTCAGCAAAGGATAGGAGAATGGAATGCAAAACTGAAGGCACATGGGATGAAACTAGGAACAGGTAAGACAATGGTAATGGCAGAAAATTGGGGAAATCAGAACAAACTGAAAATAGAGATAGAAGGGAAGATAGTAGAACAGGTAAACAGCTTCAAGTATCTGGGAGGAGTAGTTGACAAAAAGGGTCATCTGAATGAAGAGGTCAAAGCTAGAATCAGAGGGGCTGCAGCCAACTGGCATAGAGTATCAGGCATAGTCTATGACAGAAGAATTCCAAAGAAACTGAAAAGTAAGGTGTACAAGGCAGTGGTGCGACCAGTACTACTGTATGGCACAGAAACCTGGGCAGTAAAGGCAGAACAGTTGAAGAAGCTAGAGGTGATGGAAATGAAGTGCCTGAGAAAGGTGATATGATGCACATTGTGGGACAGACAAAGAAATGAGGACATAACAGCAGAAGCCAAAGTAGCTCCATTTGCAGAAAAGATCAAAGAGAACAGATTACTGTGGTTTGGGCACATGCATAGAAAATCAGAAAACAATCTGGTGAGGAAGATTTGGGACAGACTGGAAAAAAGTAAGAGGAATTGAGGACATCCAACAAAGAGGTTGATGGATTGTGTGAAAGAAAATCTGCAACAGTCAGGCATGAGTGTTGAAGAAGGCAGGAGTGTGGCACTGAATCGAGAGAGTTGGCAACAGTTAACACGATACCCCAACCCCATGTAGAAAATAGGAAAAAGGGGGGCTGATGATGATGATGATGGTAGTCCACTAAACACAGAAGACATTATAAGAGATCTGGGAACACAGGTTGACAGCAATCTCTCTTTTGACCACCACATTGCCACTGTGGTCAGAACGTCCTTCTATGTGGCACATCTCATTACTAAGGGTTTTGCATCCAAGAAGAAAGAAGTCATTGTCTCCCTCTACTCTTCCCTCATTTAGCCAATCGTTGAGTACACTGCCTCATTTGGCATGTATCTCACTAGACATCTGCAACAACTGGAGATGCTGCAAAAGTACCTCACAAAGAGGATCCTAGGCCTTAAACACTTGTCCTGTATGAGCAGACTCAAAAAATTCCAGCTATTCTCTGTCTCATATTGCCTAAACAGAGCACCTCTTTGGCCCTCATCAAGAGAAATCTTGATGTGTGGATGGGAAATAGAAAATTCACACTGGGGATCACTCCAGTGGATCTACTTGACAGAAGCACTGGGAACTAAGATCGGGTGGCACGATGCCAGGGTAATCCTATGGGCTAGGCTTGTAAAGGCTCCAGAGCCATTAGCCTAGTACACACCTATGAACCTATGAATGATTCCATGTAATTTCCTGCAAAATTAATTTTGGATTTAAAAAATGAAGTAAGCTCATGAGTACCTGAATATTGTGGCTTTCCATTTAGTAACTGTAAGTCAGTGGTAAGATCTTGCATTGAATCTTAAGTGGTTACTGGTAAGTTAACAAGCAGCTTTGTCATCTTCAGCAGTAGAGAAAAAGAAATTCCAGTCAAATGATCTATATCTCTGAAAGATTATAGTTTTCTTGGGTGGAGGCAATTATTAATGAGCAATGGACTAACTTTAGCCATTTAAAAGGACTAAAATGTTTAAGTCAGACAAAGTTCACTAAGGATATTAGGTCATATGATCACTTTAGAGTAGCTTTCAGTTGTTGGTAAAAATACCGTTGAGCAGCTAGTTCCATCTGGTAGAAAGGTTTGGCCTTGCAGGAGCTGACATATATATATATATATATATATATATATATATATATATATATATATCTATATATATATATATATGTGTGTGTGTGTGTGTGTGTGTGTGTCTCTAACATAATATCCCCAAGTACAGCAAATCGCTTTTAAGTCCAATAAGATGTGGAGTTTAATAATTTTTATAGAGAACACATATTAAAAGGTGATGGAATACACTTTACACACTTCTGTATTTTTGTAACATCTCCTTGGCAAATCTAATTAATTAATTAATTAACAGTGCGTATGTATGCAGTGGAAACTAAGGGTATATGACAATACAGCTGGACACATAATTCATTTTAACAATGAGGAGTACTTGGTCACCAACAGTGAGGCCTGCCTAGTCCATCAATTATGTTTTGAAAAGTTACTATCAATTAGTAAAGTAGGAAGGGAATTTGGACTGGACTGTGGTAGGATTCTGAGACAGCCAAGATATTAAGTTGGTCAAAAGTTAACCAAGATGAAACAACTCTGTTAACGTTCATGGTGTTTGAGCCGGGAATCTTCAGTCTATGAAAACTACTACTAGGATGAGGACATTCCAAAACATCAGATCATGATGTTATTTAGGCGAGCAAAGATAGTGCAAGTAGGGCCTGGAGTGGATTTAACATCAGTGGCAAATTATTCTAAATGTAATTCAATGCCAATGCATAGGTTATTTTGCAAATTGTCTTTTTTTTAAACCTATACAGAATTAAGTAAAATAGAACACTATGCAAAGTGCTCCACAGATCCCTCTCTACTGCCTGCTAGGTAGTTACGTCTCCAGGTGCATTTGCAGTTACCTCCTACTGCACCTTTAGGCGTCAAATATTGCTTGTTCATATTTGCATTAATAATTCCAAAACCGTGCTACGTACAAGGTAACAGAATGTTTTATCTTGAAGCATACATGATGGCAAACACAACTGTATTAATATTTGACCTATGTCAGTGACTATTTGTTAGAATTGTAAGGTGATACCTTCATTTTTAAAAGGCTGAAGCCACGCCCACTGGGAGTTAAAGGTACACACTCAAAAGAGCTGTAATGGAGAGAATGACCCCCCAAAAGAAAAGATAGTCACATTCTGTGCACCCCTCAAGTCAGATTGGGATGAACATGAAGGAATAAATGGCCACACTCATTCATTTCATTTTGGTGTTATTATACATCTAGAAAACATGCTTCCTCACCCTACAAACAAAAACATCTACCTTCTGCATAGACATCTGATGTAAGACTGAACAAAAGTGAATGAACAGTTAGGGCACAGTAACATATTTCAGCTTACTGCTGTTAGATGTATATGGACAGTGCATCTCCTTGCCTCTGCCCCCAAAAGATAGCTACATGTATACACATCAAATGATGACAGTAATGTATTCCATCACATTGCCGCTAGACAGCTCTCTGCCCATAGACAAATTTTAGAGACCTTCTATGCACCCATCTGCAAACTGATTGTGAGGAAAATTAAATAAATCATAACTAGACCATCCCCAAATGCCCTGCACAAGCTATAGCAGCCTTCTGTAGCCACATCTAAGTAGGACCGGATCTGTAAAGCAAATTTTGTGAGATATATACTGTCGTCAATGAAAAATCATGATTAAGGTAAGCAGTTTTTGTTTAGATAGACCCATAGGAGGAATGTATAAAACAATGAACCCAAGACACCGTAGTCTTTTCATGCCCATTTTTTTCAAACCTGGCCCTTAATGAGCACCATAACTTATATGAACATTTATAGCTCCAACCTATATGTAAAATGTTAGCTCTTTGGTCTTGACAGCATAGACAGGAGAATATGTGAAAATATTTACTGAGTCTAGCAAGAGTTAAATAGGCATTATTAACAATCATGAAATGGGTATACATGAGTTTTTTTTTTTTTTAAGGGAAAGGGATTAGTTTTAAAGAAAGCTGACTTGATTGAGATTTCTGGTTACATTAAATTGTAGGTTGCATTCCAGATCAATAGTCTGAATATAGGATATTATCTTGATAATTAATAGCTGTGATTCATTTATATGTATTTGTTAACATTTTATTTTTAATTGTGAACATATTCCATAACTCCTTGCCAAGATTTATATTATTATCATCTATGTCTGGATCTTGTAATAGGGTTGATGTCATTTCTTTAATCTGTCTTAGTATAACTAGATAGCTTTTAGGAAGGTTTAATGCAATTATAAAATCATTAGTAGAAAGGTTTTTATGATAATAAATATCTAATATTTCATTTCTTTGATTAAGGTGTAATTGTTCAGGTTTAACACAGTGTTATTTAATTTAAGATTTGGATTGAAGAGGAGTGGTTGGAGAATGTTAAAAGGACTTGTTAGATTTAGTGATTTGATAATATTTTGCAAGATAGTTATCAAATTTTTAGGGAGTTATTTAGTTTGATTCTAGCCATTATTTCTTTATTAAGGATGGGTGACACCTTAGGATTGATTTTGGAATCAGTTACTAGATTATACCATATTTTTACTCAGTTAGGACTCCATTTTGTTTTAGTTGGGCAATAATCAGAGATTGCTATAATTCTACTAGCATTTATTATGGTCATAATGGAGTTTGAAATCCTTGAGATCCAAGCCACCAATCTTTTTGGGATAAATCAATTTTTGATAGCTAACACTGATCGATTTGCGTTCCTAAAGAAATTTCAAAAGATTTACATTTACGGTTTTGAAAAAAAAATAGGGATTATTATATTAGTTGCATTAAACTGAAATAGTAATCTATGTACTATATTAATTTTAATAATAGCCACCTTTGACAATAGAGGGAATTTTCATTTGTTTCATATGAGGATATCCTGTTCAATCATTCTGCAAAGTTTCCCCAGGTTAATCTGATAAAACTTTTTTGGATCATGACAACAAAATACACCCAGATATTTCAGCATAATTAAACTTAATTCCAGAGTCTGGAAAGTAATTAATTAAGTTATAATTTGGAACTAAGGGAAAAATAGATGATTTATTCATTTTAAGTCTGTAATTAGAAAATAGAATGCTGAATTTTTGGTAGAGCAGTATTAGGTAAAGTAAAGGCTTAAATCATCAGCAAAGGTCATTAGTCTGAGCTTTATATTATTTATTATAGGAAAATAATGAAAAGTTCTTTGAACTATAAGAAAGAAGAGCGGTTCTATAGACATATTAAATAAATATGGGGTCAATGGGCAACCTTGTCATATTCCATTAATATTTTTTTTTTATTGGAAGAGATGCAGTTTTGTTAATGTAAAGCATTATTGAAAAAAGAAAATTTAGGTTGCATCTATTAAAAGTTTTGGAAGCATCAAGAGCAAGTGTGAAAGGATTGGGAAGAGAGATTGGATAAGTAATTCAAAAAGAAACAATGGTAGTATATATCTATGTCTCCTGAATATGCAACAAAATCTAGAAGATTTAGGATTTTTGCTTGGAAATGTTTACATAGATATTTTATACCCCAAGTAGACTCCAGTGAATTTTTCCTCAGGTAGACAGTAAATGATGGAGGTGTGATGGGAAAGAAAGAGGTACTTGGGAACATATTTTCTGGGAGTGCGGTGGAATGGTGGACTTTAAGTATAGCCTGTGGGATGCACTGTTGGAGTTGCTGGGTGGGTGGACTGGTGTGACGAGGGAGATGATTTTTCTGAGCTATAATACAGAATCATAATTGCCTAGACATGGTAAGGCCTTACTTTGTTTTATTATGGTGGCTGCCAAAAAGCAATTACTAGAAAATGGCAATCAAAATCTAAACCAACTATAATTAAAAGTATTGAATATAGTAACAGTGATTAAACAACTGGAAGTGAGATCTTTAGAAAAGGGTAGGTGCAAACGGCATATAAAAATGTGGGAACTATGGAGACAATATATACAGGGGAGGAATGAGGTTTAAAAGAATGCAAGACTTACATGAGCTATGTGATGTTTGACTGAAAATGATTGGGTAGATTATAAGTGATATATAATATTTGCAACTGGGAATGTGTCAGTATGGTTTGTGAGGTAAAATGCTTGCAACTAGGATTGTGTTAGTGTAGTTCATTTTCATTTATATAGATGTATGATTGCTTATGTCATAAGTGACAGTTTAAAGAAGATGCTTCTTGTTTAAAAAAAAGACAAAGGAATTCAATAATTTATGTAATGCTGCTTAGGTTATATGATATATAGCAATATAATGTTTGTTAATGTTAATTTAATACAGTTTGATTACTTTTATATAAATGTAAATTTGCCTATGTCACGAGTAATAATTCAATAAAGGTGTTATAAAAAATGAATAAATAAATAAATAAAAATAGACAAGTGGGAATATCAAATTATTATTTCAACTAGATACAGAAATCAGGGTGTCCAGAGTTTACATATGGTCTCAAGTTTTCTACCCTGGATAAAACCTGATTGGTTAGGTGAAATTATACTTGGTAGTAATAGTTTCAATCTGTTTGCCAATAATGAAGCACATCTTTTAATGTTTAGGTTTATAAGGGTAATTGGTCCATAATTTGATGGGTCTTTAGTGTCAGTATTATCCTTTGAAATAAGGATTGTTCTAGAATTATTTAAGTACAGGTCTGTTATGCCATTTCTTTAATGTAATCGAATAGACGGAATAGGATTTAAAAATTTTTTTTTGCTAAACGTTTTATAAAAAGCTGATGTATACCCATGAGACCCAGGGCTTTGCCCACATTAAGATTATTTATTATGCATACTATTTGTTGTAAAGTAAAAGGAGCTGTAAGAATGTCCTGTTGATTTTAGTTAAGTGTGAAAAAAAGTATCTGGTTTAGAAACTGATTTTTTTCTTGAGAAGTACATTCTAAGTTTTGCTCTCCATATTTTCAAAAATAGATTTGTTCAAAAATGTGAATAATATCAGTATTTGAGTTGTAAATCCTATTTTGATATATTATTCTGGTTATCAATGGAGTAGCTTTGTTAATATTAATCATTCTTACTAGTATTTTTTTATGGAACTTGTGTCCATTCAGAATATCCAGCCACCATTTTCATTTCATTGAATGATACTTGCTTTGTATAAATTAGGTAAAGTTCTTTCTGAAGATTACATATTTCTTTTTCTAAAGTAGAACTATAATTTCTACAAAGTTCCTCTTCAAAATCACTGATTTTTCCCCTTCATTGTTACTTCCTTTGATCTATAGAGTCTTTTATAATAAGTTACTTTATTAATAAGTATGCTGTAATTTGGACCATAGCAGCAGTCCATTGTATATCAAAAGAAACATGAGAACTAGGAAGGATATTCATGAGCTCATCAAGTACCTCATTAATTGCTTTAACAATATCAGCTTTCTGGAATAGTGAAGGGTTAAGAGTGCAGTTATAACCTTTCTCAGTGGTACTCATTATACTGGACCAATTAATGGTAAGTATAATTCTAGAATAGTCTGAAAAATGTGGTTTTCTATTGTAGTTAATATTAGATCTCAAAAATATTTCTGAGATTAAGAGAAAGTCTAGCCTCACCCAAGTTTTATAACAATGTGAATAGAAGGTACATTTCTCCAATACGTCATTTCTCTTATGAAAGTTGAAAGGGTCAAATAAGTTAAAATATATTTTAAGTCAGAAATTGCTGTTGAAGCATGGATATTATATGAATTACTTCTACTAGTCTTATCAGACGTAGGATCACCAACTACTTTCCTATCCTCCCCTAAAATATAATAATAGTTAAGAAGTTGGTTTACAGTGTTATAAATTGACATTATAAACTTGTTGTTTTGTGCAGGGTGCATACCAGTTCAGTAATAGTACAGGCTTATCAAGAAATTAGTTCTGCAAGACTACATAATGCCATCTTCCTTCCTCATCTGAGTTATACTGTAAGATATTATCATTTAAAGATTTTTAAGAATAATTGCAACCTCAGTGCTATTTGATTTAGTGCCAGATTCAACTATAGTCCCTATCACTTTTTAAACAGCGCTTGAGTCTATTGACCCAACATTATGTGAGTCTCTTGAACAAAAAATATTTCAGCCTTTGATTTAAAAGCTAATTGAAAAATAAGCTTATTTTCTGTCTCATTTGTATACATTTCACATTCCATGAATCAATTGTCCACATCAACAATCCCATTAAAATTATACCACTATAGGGTCAAATAGTGTTTTAAGAGACCATAAGAACCATTTTTATTGCATAAGTTTAAATGTAAGAAAAATGACACATTGCACTCTGCTGTTCCTGCTACCAACCTGCACCTAACCACACAACAAAAGATCCAGGAAGAGGATAAACTAACAGTGTATAAAGAACCATACAAGTAAATAACACTATTCCTGCATCCATATGTGATCTTAATTTTCCAACATATTTACCCTGAAGTCTAATACAAAAACATTATTAAGTAGATCAAAAATAGCATGACTCCCCCAAAACTCTGTGGAAACAAGTAATGTAGCCCCCTTATGAAGTGTTAACTTGTAGTATATAGAAAAAAAGAGCAGGGATACTTGTCAAACAGATATTTAAATTCAAATAGGTTAGCTATGAACAAACATATTATTTTAGTAGAAGAGATAACATTTATACTGTTGGTTCTTTTTCTTTATCTGAATGATAAAACTCAGTAATGGTATGTTATAAATGATAATGACATATGCAATTTGAAAGCAAGGACCAGCTTTAATGCTCTCATTCTCATATAAAATAGCTCAGAGACATGAAAATACTTTGCAGATACTACAATATGGTAAGATAGCAGGAAGTGTATTGCATAGACCATGACAAGTATAGATAGGACCCAAGAGACCTCCCAACCATTAATATTGAGTATATCAGCACAGACAAAACTCCAATACAAAATGCATATGAAATTATACCGGTAAGTTGTCACAAAGGTACAGTTATTTAGTTGCAAATCTTGGAAATCAGCATTTACAATATATCTACTGATATTCAGTATGTCGTCAACAGATAATGTTGGTAATAGACAGACCACCTTTAAGATCCACTTAATGCTATTGTTTACATAGAAAAAATAGCTCCAGTACATGAGAGCGCTTTCAGAGAGACACCCCCTATAAATAATAGAAGAGTGTGCACTGTAGAAACACTGTTATATATAAATAGAGCCTCGACATCCAACATGGTCAATTAAAGTGTAAAACCAGCACAGATGATATTAAAATACAAACCACATTACATATATTATTTTATCTCAAAGTTACACTAGCTTGGTTCCACTGATATTCAGTATGCAGACATTGAATAATGTTATTAACAAGTAGATTTCATTCAAGACCAACTTAATGTTAACTTTCACATATAAAGACCCCTATGACAAATGGAAGAAGGTGCACTGAAAAAACACTGTCATATATAGACAGAACCCCAGGGACCACACAGTTATTAAGAGTGTAAAACTAGTGCAGATAATATGGAAATACAGGGCACATTACATATATTATTTTGTCCCAAACTTACCGTTCTTTGTTTTTTTTCCACCATTACCAGTATATTTGTTAGTACTTGGTATGTGGTCTTCTTGTAATAGTTCAACAGTCAAAGTTCATTCCAGTATCTTGTTGAAAGGATTTATGAAGGCTTGTTTTGCATCTTTAAGTGATTCCACAAGAGTATTTATTGTGATGTTTCTAATATTTGATTTATTTTTATTTTTTTTGAATGTTTCAGCTTCTGTTTTGTCTTATTTATCTGCTATATGGTTCATTGTGTTACGAAAAGTTTGCAGTAAGTCTGATAGTTGTTGAATCACTGAATGTAATGGTTGCAGCACTGATTTGAAGTCTTCTAAGTCTGGGAAATACTCTGCTTTCAGTTTACTTATGCCCTTTTGATCTATGTCTGGTAGTTCTCAGTCATTTGGAAATAATTTCCTTTTCTGGGGTGGATATAGCTGACAATTAGATTTAGGTATTTGTAAGTCCTTCTTATCAGTTTTGTTTGCCATCCTGATAGTCCTCTTGGTAATGTATGGGTCCTCAATTTTGTAGACCATTGCCTCAGTGTCTCATCTGGGAAGTCATCTGCACCTCGGAGGTAAGTCTCTACATGGTTATCTATTTTTGTTTTCTTTGTTTTTCAGCATTTTTGAAGCCTACTGGTTAGTGAGTGGTTTAGCTAACATTTAAAGTCATTTTGGAGATTAGTTGACCATGTTTGCATTGACTTAAATGGTGTGTCCTTGCCCTTTTCATTGGAGCCATGCTAACATGGCATTCACAGGGCAGACATCATCTTACGTCCTGAGATTAAATCTTGTACTTTGACAGAGTGTGTTCTGTCAGTGCTCTAATTGGCTACCCATCTAGTAATGTTAGGGTTAATCCCTATCTGGTAGAGTTTCTCAATGATGCCATAGTGGGGAATTGTGTTAAAAGCCTTGGCAAGGTCAAGATAGGTGTCCATGGCTTTAGTGACATTCTCAAAGACGAATACCAGGTTTAATAGGCATGATCAACCCTTAACAAAGCTAAACTGGGTTGGATTCAGCATTTGGAAGTCACCTATGTCCTTGTTGATAAAGTCCATGGTAATTAATTCCATGGCCTTACAGATGAGGCTGGTTAGACATATGGGTCTGTAGTTCCCAGGGTCAGTTTATGGTCCCACTTTATGTAGGGGATTATTGCTGCTTTTCTCCACTCTGCAGGAACATAGCCAGTTCTCAAGCAATGATTAAAGGGAATGCCAAGCGGTTTCACTAGGTCTTGTTTTAGATTGTTCAGTAAACATCCTGGAATATTGTCTGATCCCACTGAGGATGTGCTTTTGGCCTTGGCGAGCATGGAGGTGACCTATTTGCTAAAGATACTAGGCAGGGGGCTGGTGTCAGGTATGCTATGGGATATGCTAAGTGGAGATTGGGGATGAAGTTTGCCATGAATCTGTCAGCTAGTAGATTGTCGATATCTTCCAGTGTAGTACAAGTGACACCATCTAGAATCACTTCAGCACATAGCTGGGCATTCCTTTTTAGACTTCAGATGCTGTTAAATAACTCCTTATGATTATGCTTGGGTAGGGATGCAATTTTAGTTTCATAATTTGCTTTAGAAGACACTAAAAGATTTCTGATTTTTCTGGTTTAGGCTTAGGAGGGAACTCTTCCTCTGCAATCCACCACAATGGCTTGTTTTTGCAGGAACAGCATGTTTTGATCCAGTCAGGTACAGATGAGTTTATGCAATTGCTTAAGTGTTTGTACAGGGCATTTGTGTACACTTCTGCATTGTGATCATTGATGTCTGTGATTGCAGGTGGTATGAAGCTTTCTATACTATCATGTCATAGGATGTAGTTAGCTTTGGTGAAGTTTTTTATATTTTTTATTCCTGTGAGGGTGTTGGTTCCAGTAGTTACTTCAAAGGAGACTGATTTGTGGTCTAACCTAACCAGGGATGGCATCACGCAAGGGAAGTACAGTGACCTCCCCCCCATGTTGGTGAGTACTATGCCCAGAAAATTACAGTCTGTAGTGGGGATGCAGACTATCTGTTCCAAAACATTTGTAAAATCCTACTTGATAAAATATAAAATAAAGTTGTTTATTTAAGCCAATAAAACATTCGCTTTTCGTTGGAACACAGTCCAACTTCCTCAGAACACAGAAACAAGCAAAACAGTGTCTCATCCCTTCTATGCATTTTAAATATCCCGCTAGTTAGGAACTAATCACATGTTGAAAATCAATTAGCTTAAAGCCACAATGTGAAATGAAATAAAAACAATAAAATATGAAACACCCCTACATAATAATCTATCACGTAGATAACAATATATATACATATATCTGTATATGATACCAATCAAGTGTCATACCTCCACAGACTGCTATGCTCGCAGTTAGAAAAAACTTTATAAAATATACATTAATAAATATCTAGTACAGAGAATCAAGTATCTGCTCCGCTCAACAACTCCAGCTCTGTGACCCCGACAGTCCCATATCCACAGTATGCTACCGTCTGTCTCAGGTACAAACATGATGAAAACCTGCACACATAAGACTGAAAGGATGGTCCATTCCTTATAAATACAACTGTGTTGTCCCCTTTCTGCTATTTCCACCGCCAAGGGGGTACGTGCAAACAAAGCAGCACGTCTGGTATCTAGAACAGAAAAAAAACAGAAAGAAACACACCACAACCCCCCCGGTCTTCTCAGAGGCCCAAAAATGGATAACCGTCCATAAACATGAACTGACATATGTTTCTCAAACACTTAAAAAGCGAGACTCATGCTGCAATCCCCAGACATACATAAGACAAAAACATCCGTCCATTACATTATACAGTGTGGGTCGAAAAGGCTCTGCCATAACTCTGGAATGCTGTGATATAATTATCACTACCATTCTCACTGGGACCTATCAGGACAAGGCTACCGGATATTACTATCATTTGTCCTGAAGTGAAAATAATCAAACGTATATTTTTCTAAAACTAAAAAACAAAAACTGCACTACGTTCCCCATACCGGCATGAATAAAAAAAAAAAGCGCGGATCAAGAAAACTCCAGCCACAACTCTGGAATGATGTTGTTTCCTCATCTATTCATGCTGGTACCAGTTAAGTCGAAACAAATGGATGTTACTACCCTGTTTCCTAAGACCTGAGAAATAACTAAATATAGTTGAATATATTAAAAGAAATACAAATTAACAGAAGTTGATAAGTTCAAAACTGAGCCCCCCACACTTCCACACAAAATGCACATAACAAATATAAGCATATACTGTATGTAGAAAGACATACTACCAAGTGATATTGGAACAAAACCTATGAAATCCCTAATAGAATTCCATAAAAAGACATATCTGAATGACAACAAGAGGGGTTTAAACATGTTGTCAAATCATGAGAGGCAAGACATAGGACTCCTGGAAAGCAACAGGGTAAACTTCTAACCCTATTATAGACTCAAATCAGTCTAGAGAAAACTTAGGACAATACCTAGGCTTAAGTGAGTGAAACTGACCACTACTGAAGAGGTACTGCTATGAATCACCTGTTCAATTGTTTCAACTTCAATAAACAAGCCAAACTCAAAGAGCCATTTAGACTGGGTACATGGCAAGCATCCAAATTAAGCTGCCACCACAGTTCTCTACTTTCTAAATGTAAGGGTGTATATCCTCCCCTCAAATTTTGACTAACCTGATCAATAACACTGAATAGAAAATTGTGTCCAGGATTTTCCATGATGTGTTTTGCCAAAGCATTATCCATTTTACCTTTCCTGATAGCATATAGATGTTCATGTAAATGCTCCTGTAACCTTCTTTTGGTCTTGCCCACATAAAAAGCAGGGCAACAAACACACTGGGCTAAATACACCACCTGTGTGCTGTTGCAGTTAAATTTACCTGCTAAGTAGAACACTGAATCCTTGATGACAAATCTGGGCCCAGTATTTATATATCCGCAGTACTGGCACATGGATCATTTATACATACCGTGTCTGCTACTAAAGGTCTTAGGTTTCCTTTCCAATATGTCTTTGATGTTTAGACCCCTCCTGTAGACTACCCTGGGTAATTCCACCAAGACTTTATGTGTGGATTCATCTTGGGAAATCAAGTTCCAATTTTTCATTATTATATTATAAATTTCCCTGGCATCTATAGTATATGTTAAAATGAAACTCTGAGACGTAAAGGATACCAATTCATTCTTCCCAGGTCCTATAGTTGACTCTACTCCCCTCCTACTTAAAATAGGCACATAGATATCTGATGATCTCTTAGTTTGAACCTCTAGGAAAAGTTCACCTACTAAGTCTCGAGGATAACCTCTGTTGAAGAATAAGTTAGCTATATAATTACATTCTTCTCTGAAATCTTGGTCTCTAGAGGTCATCCGTGCTGCTCGCACTAACTGACCCTTGATGATAGACCTTTTCTGTTTGAATGGGTGGGAGCTGTCAAAATGGACATAACTATTAGAGAAGGTCTCTTTTCTGTGGATTTTAGCTATATAACATCTTTGAGTCGGATCTTTTCTCAGATTCACGTCTAAGTAGGCTATACGATCCTTAGTGGTGTTATAAGCAAATTGTAAAAACTCAGTAGAAGTGTTAAACAGTTGGACTAAAGATATAGCAGTTGCCTCTCCCCCTTCCAAGATGATAAAAATATCATCCAAAAACCTAGTGTACATTAATACAGAATCTCTGAACAAATTGTGCCTCATAATATACTCCCTCTCCCAAAATGCCATCACCATGTTGGCCACACTGGCCCCACAAGGAGAGCCCACGGGTACTCCTACTTGTTGCAGGTAAAATCTATTGTTGAAAGAAACATAATTGTTGGAAAGAATGATATCCAAAAGTTCGTTCACTAGTTGTATCTCAACGGTCGGAGCTTTCTTTTGAGACAACAAGATGGGAATCCACTCAAGGGCCACTGAATGAGGGATAGATGTATATAAATCCTTAACGTCGACAGTCAAGAAATGACTGTCCGCATGGAAAGGTATTTGATTTACCCTTGCCAGGAAAGACCAAGAATCTTTGGTTATTTGTAATTCTGTAGCCACATACTTCTTTAGAATAGAATCTACAACTTTGGCGGCAGCATACGTAACACTACCCCTAGCACTTACGAGTGGCCGCATGGGTGGATTAGATGAACTTTTATGAATCTTGGGAGAACCAAAAATAACAGGGACTTTGTAAACTGGGGGAGATATGTAATTGAATAGATCCAGATCTATAGTTTCATTCAAGAACATATCACTATAATAAGAAACTACACGTGAGTTTCCTATATTCAACTAATTTCTAGAAACCTCTTGATAACAATCAGTAGATAATATAGCCTCCATTCTCCTGTTATAGTCCATTTCCTCCATAACAACTAAGCCCCCACCCTTGTCGGGTTGCATAACCCTGACCGATGACCCGGCTAGCATATCTAACATGGACTTTTCATTTAGGCTTATGTTGAACCTAGGAGCCCGTGTAGATGGACATTCTTTGAGGGCATATCTTATGTCTAGTTCACAGATCTGCTCAAATATGTTTAAAGTGAGGTGTAATGGAGGGTTGTATGTACTAGACAAAAGGAAATCTTTCCTTGCCCCCAAGGAACTCCCCATTAACAACTGGAGGTTCAACTTCCTGATAAAGAGTTTTAAATCAATGATAGATGAAGCTACATCTGCTCTCTTGGAAGGGACAAAAGATACACCCTTTGCTAGTAAATCTACCAACACTTTATCAAAATTATAATCAGAAAAATTGTATATTTTACAGTCTTTGTTAGTGTTCATCAATATTTCACATTGACTAGTAGAAGGTACAGTCTTTGGAACTAGCAAGTTCAGTTCTTCTTGTTCCTGGGTCGAAGGTTGGTCTTCCGAACTTGGTCCATGGGAAGAGATGAGGCTGAAGCTCAAAAAAATTGACCTCCCCCCCTCGGCACCATCAAAATAAACAGGGTTGGTAGGAGCCACCGTCCGTTCTCTCCTCCTAGGGGAGTCACATGTCCTTGATGGACTCTGTAATAAGCTGGGACTAGAAGTATCAATCAATGCGGAAGGTAAATCGTTAGACTGAATACTAACCCCTCTCCAAGATGTAAAAGCCAGGAAATTACCCTGAGAAGGAGGAGGTTTAGGATACCCTGTACCTCGATTTTACACCTGTATGTCTCTATTCAGTTTTTTAACTTTAATAGAAGTGAACTTGGAAATTTGTTGATCTATGCTTGTAAAAGTACGATCATACTCATATTTATATCTGTGAAAATTGAAATCATTCTTAATTTCCTCATCCAGCTTGGTAATGTCTAAAAGGAGGTTATCTATGGCCTGCTGGTAGTGGTTGCAAATCAAGTCCATAAGTTCACCACCACGTCGATCGAACAGTTGTATTAGTTGTATTAAATCCCTATGGAAAATAGAACCTTCCTTTAGGCCTGTAGGATATTGCCAGGATCTATGCTTTTAGGAATAATATTAGCTCACTTGCATTCCTAAAATAGGCCACCTCTAGTTGTAGTTTCCTCAATTTTAACAAGTTCTGGTCAAGTAAATTCAACTTAGAAGGCAAGTCAAATAATTTGCCCATATTTCGGTCTAGGTTAGTCGACTCAGTTGATTGGTTGAACGTGAAATAATGATTTAACCAATTGTTTCAATTATTAGTACCTTGATTCAATTGGCAAGTAGGATTAGTTTCACAGGGGTAATTACTTCCAGACCTTCCTGGACCCTGAGTCTGCCGATGAAAACGTTGGTCAAGCAGCTGGTCCTCGGTGCATGCAGAAATAGAAGTAGACCAATGCGTTATCCCTTCATCACCAGACAAGAAATGAACTGGTAATGCCTTAGAATGATTAGGGCTAACTCCAGAAAGCCCTGGGCCACTGGTACCTGCTGTAGGGTCCACAATATCCTGGCCTTGACTCGGCTGGGATCCCAAGACACTGTCCAGCCTGCTTGATAAGGTATTCACCTTATCTGTTAATAGTTCAATTAACTGTGTTAAATTATGAGTTTCATTTTGAGCATCAATAGCAGACTGAGACTCAGTGTCATTCGCCATGACTGACACAAACAAACAAACCAAAAAGAATAAAAAAAAACGGTTTCGAAACCAAAAAGAACACTCCAATGTCTGTTGCTAAGTTCTGCTCAAGAAATAAAATCCAACTTGATAAAATATAAAATAAAGTTGTTTATTTAAGCCAATAAAACGTTCACTTTTCGTCAGAACACAGTCCAACTTCCTCAGAACACAAAACAAGCAAAACAGTGTCTCATCCCGTCTATGCATTTTAAATATCCTGCTAGTTAGGAACTAGTCACATGTTGAAAATCAATTAGCTTAAAGCCACAACATGAAATGAAATAAAAACAATAAAATATGAAACACCCCTACATAATAATCTATCATGTAGATAACAATATATGTACATAAATGTGTATATGATACAAATCAAGTGTCATACCTCCACGAACTGCTATGCTCGCAGTTGGAAAAAACTTTATAAAATATACATTAATGAAGATCTAGTACAGACAATCGAGTATCTGCTCCACTGAACAACTCCAGCTCTACAACCCCGACAGTCCCATATCCACAGTATGCTACCATATGTCTCAGGTACAAACATGATGAAAACCTGCATTTTCCATGACGTGTTTTGCCAAAGCATTATCCATTTTACCTTTCCTGATAGCATATAGATGTTCATATATATGCTCCTGTAACCTTCTATCGGTCTTGCCCACATAGAAAGCAGGGCAACAAACACACTGGGCTAAATACACCACCTGTGTGCTGTTGCAGTTAAATTTACCTGCCAAGTGGAACACTGAATCATATGTCAGTTCATGTTTATGGACAGTTATCCATTTTTGGGCCTTTGAGAGGACCGGGGGGTTGTGGTGTGTTTCTTTTTGTTTTTTTCTGTTCTAGATACCAGACGTGCTTCTTTGTTTGCATGTAGTCCCTTGGTGGTAGAAATAGCAGAAAGGGTACAACACAGCTGTACTTATAAGGAATGGACCATCCTTTCAGTCTTATGTGTGCAGGTTTTCATCATGTTTGTACCTGAGACAGACGGTAGCATATTGTGGGGGTCGTAGAGCTGGAGTTGTTGAGCGGAGCAGATACTTGATTGTCTGTACTAGATATTTATTAATGTATATTTTATAAAGTTTTTTCCAACTGTGAGCGTAGCAGTTCCTGGAGGTATGACACTTGATTGGTATCGTATACACATTTATGTATATATATTGTTATCTACATGATAGGTTATTATGTAGGGGTGTTTCATATTTTATTGTTTTTATTTCATTTCACGTTGTGGCTTTAAGCTAATTGATTTTCAACATGTGACTAGTTCCTAACTAGTGGGATATTTAAAATGCATAGAAGGGATGAGACACCGTTTTGCTTGTTTCTGTGTTCTGAGGAAGTTGGACTGTGTTCCAACGAAAAGCGAATGTTTTATTAGCTTAAATAAACAACTTTATTTTATATTTTATCAAGTCAGATTTTATTTCTTGAGCGGAACTTAGCAACAGACATCGGAGCGTTCTTTTTGGTTTCTAAACTGTTTTTTTTTTTAATTCTTTTTGGTTTGTTTGTTCCAAAACATTTGTGTTAACAAAATCCAGGAACCTCTGAGCAAACGTGTTTTTGCTCATGTATGTCCTTCAGTCTATGGAAGGATAGTTGAAATCTGCCAAGATTAAGGTGATGTGCTGTATGGCGAGGGATTCCAGTAAATTGAGGTAGGTGGTGTGCTTACCCTGATTCATGGTGAGGGATCTATGGCTGGCAATGATGTGGTATGGTACTTTCCCAATAATTAATTGGACATAGAGTAGTCAAGAGAGTCATGCTGTTTGACCAGTTTTAAGTTGGCTGTTGGTGAAGCACCCTCCAAGAGGAAAAAACGCTGAGAGAAGAAGGGAGCCACTTTTGAGATATTAAGTATTTTTTCTCTGTTTATTTGCTAAGTTTTTCTGCATAGCTGCCTAGCTTGAGCATTTTCTGGCTTGTTAAACTTGATTTCTGTATTAGTAGCTGTATTTAGAGCACAACCAAAAGCTGTTTGCTGAATTTCCTGTTTGCACTTAATTTTAAATCGTTTTTTTCTTAAAACTTGCATATTTTCTGTCCTTGACCTAGCACTCTTGTGTGGGGTCATTTACTGCACTGTTGTAACTTGATATTACTTGTGAACCTCTGCTATCTCTGTAAAAAACAAAAACAAAAAAAAATCTTGCTTTTTTCCCACTTTTTCTGAGAGTTAAAAAAGTTCAGTTACAGGCTTGCTGTTCCTGAACTGTTTGAAAGTTTCTGTGAGGCCATTTATGCTTGGGCTGAGGGAGGGTCTCTGTGTTTATCAGTGGGAGTGACTAACATTGAGCAGCTTCCCTGCCCCCGGAGAGGTGGTTACTGACTTGAAACTGTAGTTTTATTGGCCACTAGGGGTCATTTCCATAACTCCTTCATCTTCCTCTCTTAAAACCTAGTTGCCTCGTGGTTTGAGCGTCTTTTCAGGCTTGTTGGCTGTTGGTGAAGCACCCTCCAAGAGGAAAAAAACGCTGAGAGAAGAAGGGAGCCACTTTTGAGATATTATGTATTTTTCTCTGTTTATTTGCTAAGTTTTTCTGCATAGCTGCCTAGCTTGAGCATTTTCTGGCTTGTTAAACTTGATTTCTGTATTAGTAGCTGTATTTAGAGCACAACCAAAAGCTGTTTGCTGAATTTCCTGTTTGCACTTAATTTTAAATCGTTTTTTCTTAAAACTTGCATATTTTCTGTCCTTGACCTAGCACTCTTGTGTGGGGTCATTTACTGCACTGTTGTAACTTGATATTACTTGTGAACCTCTGCTATCTCTGTAAAACAAAACAAAAAAAAAATCTTGCTTTTTCCCACTTTTTCTGAGAGTTAAAAAGTTCAGTTACAGGCTTGCTGTTCCTGAACTGTTTGAAAGTTTCTGTGAGGCCATTTTGCTTGGGCTGAAGGAGGGTCTCTGTGTTTATCAGTGGGAGTGACTAACATTGAGCAGCTTCCCTGCCCCGGAGAGGTGGTTACTGACTTGAAACTGTAGTTTTATTGGCCACTGGGGTCATTTCCATAACTCCTTCATCTTCCTCTCTTAAAACCTAGTTGCCTCGTGGTTTGAGCGTCTTTTCAGGCTTGTTGGCTGTTGGTGAAGCACCCTCCAAGAGGAAAAACGCTGAGAGAAGAAGGAGCCACTTTGAGATTTTAAGTATTTTTCTCTGTTTATTTGCTATGTTTTTCTGCATAGCTGCCTAGCTTGAGCATTTTCTGGCTTGTTAAACTTGATTTCTGTATTAGTAGCTGTATTTAGAGCACAACCAAAAGCTGTTTGCTGAATTTCCTGTTTGCACTTAATTTTAAATCGTTTTTTTCTTAAAACTTGCATATTTTCTGTCCTTGACCTAGCACTCTTGTGTGGGGTCATTTACTGCACTGTTGTAACTTGATATTACTTGTGAACCTCTGCTATCTCTGTAAAAAACAAAAACAAAAAAAAAAATCTTGCTTTTTTCCCACTTTTCTGAGAGTTAAAAAAGTTCAGTTACAGGCTTGCTGTTCCTGAACTGTTTGAAAGTTTCTGTGAGGCCATTTTGCTTGGGCTGAAGGAGGGTCTCTGTGTTTATCAGTGGGAGTGACTAACATTGAGCAGCTTCCCTGCCCCCCGGAGAGGTGGTTACTGACTTGAAACTGTAGTTTTATTGGCCACTAGGGTCATTTCCATAACTCCTTCATCTTCCTCTCTTAAAACCTAGTTGCCTCGTGGTTTGAGCGTCTTTTCAGGCTTGTTGGCTGTTGGTGAAGCACCCTCCAAGAGGAAAAACGCTGAGAGAAGAAGGAGCCACTTTTGAGATATTAAGTATTTTTCTCTGTTTATTTGCTAAGTTTTTCTGCATAGCTGCCTAGCTTGAGCATTTTCTGGCTTGTTAAACTTGATTTCTGTATTAGTAGCTGTATTTAGAGCACAACCAAAAGCTGTTGGATTCCTAATTGAATTACTTAAAGAGTGTTTTAGACTTAAGTATCTGTTTGTCCTTTCATTTTGCATGTCTTATGTCTTTCTAAACTTGAATTTTTGCCTTCTCATCTTGTATAGATCAAAAAACTTGTTCTCTTTCTGTGACTTAATTCATTAAACAAAAAAACTTGAATTTTTCTAGCTCTGGGTTAGGGTCAAGAGGTCTTGTTTTCGGAATGATGAAATTTGCATCTTTCGGAGCGAGATTTGTGTTTTCAGTTTTATGGACTAAAGGTACTTCCGCCGTTGTTCTGATTTCTGTAGCTATTGGCCTGGGTGTTTTCTCTTTCATTTGTCCTAAAATAATTCCGGGAGGCTTTTAGTTTTTGGGTTTTGGCCTCAAGGAAAGCTAGGGGGCCTTTTAGATTTAAAATATTTCTCTGTTTATTGCTAGTTTTTGCATAGTGCCACGAGCATTTCTGCTGTTAAACTTTTCCCATTTTTAAGTAATAATTCAGTTAAAGCTAATTTCCTGAATGCTAAAAATTTGGTGAAACATTGCTTATAAGGGGTTTGGAACAATTAATACCTTTCCTCCTGTAAGTGTTTGACTTGCACCAGTTTTTGCATTGGTCATGAAACTCTTACGTTTCTTAAAGGATATTCTGTTGTGTCTAAAGCTATTGGCTTTTTTGCGACCTTCAAGGGAAGAAGGCCCTAAGTGGTTCACTGATGATAACATTTTCTGTTATTCCAAGTTGTTCTACTGATCTGTAAGAATTGCCACTGCTGTTAGCTATTTCTGATCTTCTGTTTAGAACTCAATGCTATGATTTCTTTTGCACTGAAGAGGGAAATTACTAAATTGCATATTTTCTGTTTAGAAGGCACTTTTGTGGTTAAATTTTCTTTTAATTGTATCTTTTAATGCTGCATATTGAAAATAAAAGCATTTTAAATTTGTTTTCCTATTTTACTCGTTATTTCAAAAGTGTTTATTCCTATACTTAATTTCTGTGGAATTTTTTCTGACTTGTAGTTCTGTTACCTACAGTCTGTGCTCATTACAGAACTGAAAAAGTTTCTTTTGAACTTGATGTTAAAAGCCAATAGACAATTCTTTTCCTATTTTCATGGTAAACTTATTATCGGGCTGGGCTCTTGTTCATGCATGGTGAGACTTCCTCTCCTGAAGAGGAAGTAGTTAACGGTTTTAAACTACAGGGTTCTTCCTGTATCTTCTGAACTCCTTTTAAGCTGGTACTGGTTTTCTTTTCTTTTTGCTTTTAAGACAAGACAAAAAGTTGAGTTATGGCACTTAGTTTTAGTGATTTTTCCTCAAAAATTTATTTTAGTAATTAAATGCATTTGTAGGTTGTTTATGATCTTAACTGAATTTTTATACTTGTATTGAGCATTTTAAACTTTAATCTTGTTTCGTTATTTGTAATTAAGTCAAGAAAAGGTTTGCAATTTCCTTTACAAATTTATGTCATTTTTTTAGAACTTGAAGTTCTGTTTAAGCTGTAAACTTTACCACTTATGCTGAATTTTTTTACCTTACTGTAAAAACCAATAAAGAAATCTTGTATCTCATTTCTTTAAAACTAGTTACGGCTTTTCACGTTAGGAAGTTTGTTTGGTACTTTCTTGAGAAACGCTCAGAGATGACTTTGAGACTTAAATTTTTCTCTGCTCCTGAAGTTTTTCTGCTGCTGTTTAAATTGTCTGTTTAACTTCTTTTAGTAGTGGTTTATAAACCAACGTTGGTGAAACGTGCATTTCATTTTAGTATTTTGCTAACTCAAAGTTATTCCTAAGTAGCCTCTTGAGGTTTTATTTTATCTTGTATACTATTTTGATAGTAGCTGCTTAGACAAAAATTTTAATCTTGATTTTTCTTTTATGTTTTTTAAAGACTAAAGGTTTGCTGTCTTGCTTGTCTATTTGTGTGGGCTTTTTATTTGGCAAGATTTCTCTTGATATATCTTGCTGACTTACACTCTTAACTGAATTTTTTGACCTTGACACTTTGTAAGGTACAATAGTCATTTTTCCTTTTAAGTTTTGCCATTTTTGTTCAAAGGTTTGTTTTGTGCCATCTCATGAGACCGGAAGGGTTTTTTTTTTTTTTTTTTTTTTTTTTTTTGGGGGGGGGGGGGGACCCCTTTTTTTAAAAAAAACATTGGGGGGGCCAGGGTTTTTTTTTTTTTTTTCCCTGCCCCGGAGGGAAAGGTTTTTTTGGTTAAAACCCCGGGGGAACCTTTTGAAAAAATTTTTTTTTTTTTGTAGTTTTAAAATTGGGGGGCCCATTTTTAAAGGGCCCCCATTTTCCAAAAAAAAAAAATTTTTTTAAAAAACTTCCTTTCCCCAATTTTTTTTTCCCCCCCCCCCCACCGCCCCGCCCCCCCCAGCACCCCCCACCCCCCCCCCCCCCCCCCCCCCCCCTTTTTTTTTTTTTTTTTTTTTTTTTTTTTTTTTTATTTTTTTCTTTTTTTTTTTTTTTTTTTTTTTTTTTTTTTTTTTTTTTTTTTTTTTTCATTTCAGTTAAATTATTACGGCTCTGTTCCTGAAACAAAAAAATTTTTTTTCCATTTTCTGGTAAAGTTCGTTACAGTGGTCTAACTTTGAAGTTCGGGCCATTTGTTCTGAGACTTGTTTTATGGGCAGGATCTTTACCTTCCTCCCAATGTTCTATTAAAACGTTTTTAGGCCCCTGGGGTTTTAACCCTCACCCCTAAAAAGGCCTCGTGGTTTGAGCGCTTTTCAGGCTTGTTGGCTGTTGGTGAAGCACCCTCCAAGAGGAAAACGCTGAGAGAAGAAGGACCATTTTGAGATTTTAAGTATTTTTCTCTGTTTATTTGCTAAGTTTTTCTGCATAGCTGCCTAGCTTGAGCATTTTCTGGCTTGTTAAACTTGATTTCTGTATTAGTAGCTGTATTTAGAGCACAACCAAAAGCTGTTTGCTGAATTTCCTGTTTGCACTTAATTTTAAATCGTTTTTTCTTAAAACTTGCATATTTTCTATCCTTGATCTAGCACTCTTGTTTCATTTACTGCACTGTTAAACTTGATATTACTTGTGAACCTCTGCTATCTCTGTAAAAACAAAAAAAAAAAAATCTTGCTTTTTCCCATTTTTTCTGAGAGTTAAAAGTTCAGTTACAGGCTTGCTGTTCCTGAACTGTTTGAAAGTTTCTGTGAGGCCATTTTTGCTTGGGCTGAAGGAGGGTCTCTGTGTTTATCAGTGGCAGTGACTAACATTGAGCAGTTTCCCCTGCCCCCGGAGAGGTGGTTACTGACTTGAAACTGTAGTTTTATTGGCCACTAGGGGTCATTTCCATAACTCCTTCATCTTCCTCTTAAAACCTAGTTGCCTCGTGGTTTGAGCGCTTTTCAGGCTTGTTGGCTGTTGGTGAAGCACCTCCAAGAGGAAAAACGCTGAGAAAAAGGGGAGCCACTTTTGAGATTTAAGTATTTTTCTCTGTTTATTTGCTAAGTTTTTCTGCATAGCTGCCTAGCTTGAGCATTTTCTGGCTTGTTAAACTTGATTTCTGTATTAGTAGCTGTATTTAGAGCACAACCAAAAGCTGTTTGCTGAATTTCCTGTTTGCACTTAATTTTAAATCGTTTTCTTAAACTTGCTTTTTTTCCGCCCTAATCTTGTTTCATTTCTGCATGTTAAATTAATTACTTGTGCCTTTGATTTAAAAACCAAAAAAATTTGTTTTTCCCATTTCTGAGAGTTAAAAAAGTTCAGTTACAGGCTTGCTGTTCCTGAACTGTTTGAAAGTTTCTGTGAGGCCATTTTGCTTGGCCAAGGAGGGTCTTTCAGTTTATCAGTGGCAAGATCAACATTGAGTAGCTTCCTCACCCTTCGGAGAGGTGGTTACTGATCGAAACTGTAGTTTTATTGGCCACTAGTCATTTCCATAACTCCTCTCATCTTCCCCAAACCTAGTTGCCCTCAGGGTTTGTGCCTTTCAGGCCTATTACGGTTATGCCACCTGTTAGTGGGAAAAACTGAGAGAAGAAGGAAGGGAGCGTACTTTCGAGATTTCATATTTTTTTTCTCTGTTATTTGCTGTTTTTCTGTGTATAGCTGCCTATTGGAGATTTTCTGGCTTGTTAAACCTGATTTCTGTATTAGTAGTCATTTAGAGCATTAAACCAAAAGCTGTTTGCTGAATTTCCTGTTTGCACTTAATTTCAAATCGTTTTTCTTTTTAAACTTGTATATTTTCTGTCCTTGACCTAGCACTGTGTGGGTCATTTCACGTAATTGTTATAACTTATTACTTAGAACCCTCAAGGTTCTGTAAAAACAGAAAAACAAAAAAAAAATCTTTGCTTTTTTCCCACTTTCTTGAGAGTTAAAGTCTGAAGCCGCAGGGCTTGCTGTTCCTGAACCGTTTGGTGAGTTTCTGTGGAGGCCTACTTTTGCTTGGGCTGAAGGAGGGTCTTGTGTTTACTAGTGGCAGTGGATCACATTGAGCAGCGCCTTCCTGCCTCGAGAGGTGGCATGATTGAAACTGTGCTCTGCTGGCTACCAGGGGCTATCGAGCAACCTCGTCTTTCCTCTTAAAACCCAGTTGTCTGTGTTTGAGCGCCTTTCTGGCTTGTTATTGTCATTGGTGAAGCACCTTCCAAGAGCAAAAAACGCTGAGAGAAGAAGGAGCCACTTTTGGTGATTTGCCATTTTTTCTTTTGTTTATTTGCTAAGTTTTTCAGCTGCCTAGCTTTGTTACCTTTCAGCTTGTCAATTGACTTTCTATTAGTAGTCATTTAGAGCACAAATTCCCTGTGTGCTGTTTGCTGAATTTCCGTTTGCACTTAATTTTAAATCGTTTTTTCTTTAAACTTGCATATTTTCTGTCCTGACCTATGTTCTTGTGTGGGTCATTTACTGCACTGTTATAACTTATACACGTAGAACCTCTGCTATCTCTGTAAAACAAAACAAAAAAATCTTGCTTTTTCCCACTTTTCTGAGAGTTAAAAGTACACTTACAGGCTTGCTGTTCCTGAACTGTTTGAAAGTTTCTGTGAGGCCTTTTTTGCTTGGGCTGAAGGAGGGTCTCTGTGTTTATCAGTGGCAGTGACTAACATTGAGCAGCTTCCCTGCCCCGGAGGGTGGTTACTGACTTGAAACTGTAGTTTTATTGGCCACTAGGGCTCATTCCATAACTCCTTCACCTTCTCTTCTTAAAACCTAGTTGCCTCGTGGTTTGCACGTCTCTTCATCTTTGTTGCCTGTTGGTGAAGCACCTCCAAGAGGAAAAACGCTGAGAGAAGAAGGGAGCCACTTTTGAGATTTTAAGTATTTTTTTCTCTGTTTATTTGCTAAGTTTTTCTGCATAGCTGCCTAGCTTGAGCATTTTCTGGCTTGTTAAACTTGATTTCTGTATTAGTAGCTGTATTTAGAGCACAACCAAAAGCTGTTTGCTGAATTTCCTGTTTGCACTTAATTTTAAATCGTTTTTTTATTAAAACTTGCATATTTTCTGTCCTTGACCTAGCACTCTTGTGTGGGTCATTTACTGCACTGTTATAACTTGATATTACTTGTGAACCTCTGCTATCTCTGTAAAAACAAAACAAAAAAAATCTTGCTTGTGTCCCACTTTTCTGTGAGTTAAAAAAGTTCAGTTACAGGCTTGCTGTTCCTGAACTGTTTGAAAGTTTCTGTGAGGCCTTTTTTGCTTGGGCTGAAGGAGGGTCTCTGTGTTTATCAGTGGCAGTGACTAACATTGAGCAGCTTCCCTGCCCCCCGGAAAGGTGGTTACTGACTTGAAACTGTAGTTTTATTGGCCACTAGGGGTCATTTCCATAACTCCTTCATCTTCCTCTCTTAAAACCTAGTTGCCTCGTGGTTTGAGCGTCTTTTCAGGCTTGTTGGCTGTTGGTGAAGCACCCTCCAAGAGGAAAAACGCTGAGAGAAGAAGGGAGCCACTCTTGAGATTTTAAGTATTTTTACTCTGTTTATTTGCTAAGTTTTTCTGCATAGCTGCCTAGCTTGAGCATTTTCTGGCTTGAACTTTTTTTCTTTTGTGGTTTTTAAAGGCCCCCAAAAAATGTTTCTGAACCCTGTTTCCTTAAAAACCAAAACTTGCTTTTTCCCTTCCTAGATTTTTGGGGGTCATTTACGCCTGTTTAACTTGAATTTTTGTAAAGCATTTGTAAAAAAAAAAAAAAAAATCTTGTTTTTCCCTTTTTCTAATTAAAAGTTCTTCGGGTGTTCCTAAACTTTTGAAAGTTTTTGGGCCCTTTTTTGCTTCTAAATCTCTTTTTTACAGTGCTTTGAGCCTTCCCCCCCCGGGGGGGGTTTAGACTTAAAGAGATTGGAAGGGGGCATTTAAATTTATTTCCTTTTAAAAAACCTAGTTTCGGGGTTTAGCGCCTTTTGGGCTTTTGGCTTTGGGTAACCCCTCCGAAAAAACGTAGAGAAAAAACTTTTGGATTTTTTTTTTCCTTTTTTTTTAAGTTTTTTCTAACTTGAATTTTCGGGCTTGAAACTTTTTTTCTTTTGTGGTTTTTAAAGGCCCCCAAAAAATGTTTCTGAACCCTGTTCCTTTAAAAAAAAAAAAACTTGCTTTTTCTTTTTGATAAGCATTTCCCCTTTTTAACTTAAAATTTCTTGGGCATTTGTAAAAAAAAAAAAAAAATCTTGTTTTTTTGGATTTAAAAAAGTTCGCGGGTGTTCCTAAACTTTTGAAAGTTTTTGGGCCTTTTTGCTTCTAAATCTCTTTTTTCATGCTTTGAGCGTTTTGGGGGGTTTTGAAAGAGATTGGAAGGGCATTTAAATTTATTTCCTTTTAAAAAACCTAGTTTCGTTTAGCGCTTTGGGCTTTTGGCTTTGGGTAACCCCTCCGAAAAAAGCTGAAAAAAAGGACCACAGTTTTTTTTTTTTTCTTGTTTTTTTTAAGTTTTTTCTAACTTGAATTTTCGGGCTTGTTAAATTTGGGGATTTCTGATTCCCCGGGGACAATTTGCCCCCGGGACTAACCAAACCAGTAAGGGTTTTTTTTATTTAAGTGGCATACGGGGGTTTGGGCTGGGGAATACTTTTGGGAACCAAAAACTTATCTTTTCCCCTCTTAGTCCGGGGATACTCTAAACCCAAACCCAAACAGGTCTTGCGAGTTGTACTTTTTGAAACTTAGGTTTTATTTTGAGGACCTGATGGCAGGACCATGCCCTTCTTTTTTTTTTTAATCCCATGCCCAAGTTTTTATTTTTTTTTCCACATTTTTTAGCAAGATTTTTTTTTTTAGCATGGTAGTTTTAAGGAGGTTCGTTTTTTGGGAATTGATACCTTCATAGGGGAGGAGATTTTTTTTAGAAAAGGGGGAGAAGTAAGAAAATTGCCGGTTTAGTTTGTTTTTAGGAAAATTGCCTATTTCCAAAGTGTTTTTCCATTTAAAAGGGGTTTAATTTTTTGGGAGAAAAGGGGGTTTCAGTTTAAAAAATTGACCCAAAATCCAATCGGGGGAAATTTAGTCTGCCCTGTTTTGGGGCGGGGGAAAACGGGGTATTTGGAAAAGGGGGAACGGTTACCCCCAAAAAAAAGGTGAAAGAGTTAAATTGCAAAAGCATGATACAAAAATTTTTATTTTTCAATCCGGAAAGGGCAGTGCTTTTTAAAAGTTCAAAAACCCTTCTATAACCCCATGAAATAAAAGGTTTAAAAGGGCAAGAAAAACATTTTTAATAAACTCCAAATGGGAAACCCCCAAACGAGTTTTGTCCCCAAAAAGGGGGGACAAAAATTCCCAAAGGGTGTATGGGGTTTTTAAAGTGGTGGCTAAGAAACATTCCAAACATTGGGTTAACTTTTAATCATTACATGTAAAAAAGAAACACAAGTAGATAAGGGGTAAAGAGTCATTTAAAATAAAGTGGGAGGAAAACCCTATGGTAAACCCCCAAAACCTTGCGTTTGGACACTGGGAGCAAGAGATTTTCGGGGTTTTAAAATGGAAGGTTTGCTTTATGAAAGGCGAAAATTTTGGAAATGCCAAACACGGGCTTTTATTCGGTGAATACATGAAAAACCCTCGGGCCCTCAATAAAACTAAGCAAACCTTTCCCTTTCAATAAGGATTGGAAATACAGTTTTTTTTAAAACAACCAGGATAGGTAACAAACGATAATTTTCGAAAAAGGCGGGAAAACAGAAATTTTTCAGGGAAAGAAAAACAAAAAATTTAAAGCAATGCAAAAAATTAACATTAGTTTGTGGGCCTGAATTTTGAACAATAAGTCTTAGTCCATTAAACCCAGGAAAGGAATTTTAATAAAACAAATAAACCCAAAAGTTTTTTTTAACAAAAAAAACCCTCAGGCCAACAAAAGAAGCTTAAAAAGAGCCCATCAGGGGAATTTTTTTTAACCCAAGGGGAAAAAAACCCCCAAAGTAAAAAAAGGCTTTAGCTCAAAGAGTCAAATTTTTAAAAAATAAGTTCCCTTTCAAATCAGGAACCTTAAAATAAACTGTTTGAGAAATGAAAGCAAAAAAAACTTTCAAAATTAAAAATTTTTCAGATCCTAAAATTTTTCAGTTGGGGAGGTTCAAAAAAAAAATTTGAAAACAAAAAACCAATCATCAAACAGTTTTAAAAAAAAGAGGTGAAAAATCAAAAAAAAGTAAAAAAAGACAAAATTTTAAAACAAAAATGGTTTTATTAAAAAAAATTTTAAACGTGGCCAAATTTTTTAAAGTAAAACCCGGGCAAAGGAATCAAAAAAAGGGTTCCCCCAAGCAAATATATTTATTTGGGGGGCAAAGTTAAAGGGAAAGGGGAGGCGGAGGGGTTTTTAAATGGGAAGGAAATTCAAAGAAACAGAATGAATGTTATTGGCAAATTGTTTTTAAATTATGGATTGGAAAAAAAAAGGAAAAGGTTTCCCAATGCCCATGCTGTTTTTTTTCCCCATGTTATTTTTTAATTTAAAAAAAAGTAGCAATTTTCACTCCTTCATGTCGAGGGGTCATGAAAAAAAACCATAATTTATTTCAAAGAAAAATCAAAAAATTTTTTCCACCCTCCAAAAAATAAATTTTTGAGGGAAAAGAAAACCTTTTGTTTTCATGTTGTTTATACATCTAAGAAGGCTTAAAAATAAAACATTAGGGCACAAAAAAAATTGTTGTGTCAGTGTTTGGGAATTTACCTTTTTTTTTCCCCAAAAGTACATTAAACATAAAATATCCATTGCTTCCCATATTTTCCCCCCAGGAACCTCTGCCCTCAAAATAGAAACCTTTTGTAATTTTTTAAAATGTTTTAAAAAATTAAAATAAATCAAAATGCCCCCCCAACCCCCAACAAATAGAACTTCTGCCCCACCTGCAAATTTAGGAAATTCCCATACTGATCCCAAGTCCAATGAAAATCCCTTGCACCTTAGGTGGGGGCCAGTTAAAAATTTGAGGCCTAGCTGGTCATTTTACTTTTTAAAAATGACTTGTTAACTTTTTTCTGCTAGCCAGTAGATTTAGGTATGTGCCCACCAATATTGCATTTGCCCACCAATAAAAATTGGTGATATTATTATTTTTCCTCACCCACATATTGACACTGCCTCTGACAAATCAGGTGTATCACAAGATTTAGAAACACACACACATGCACGTGCACACACACACACACACACACACACACACACACACACACACACACACACACACACACACACACACACACACACACATTACACGATTACCTATAGTGACACAGAAAGAACACTGATTCATTTATGTTTGTGGGTTTTGAAAGAAAGCACCATACCTTCATAAAACCCACAAAGATACAGGAGGGCATGTAAACCCCACACAGAAGGATATGCAGACAAGAACTCAGCTAGAAATCCAAGCACTGTAAGAAGGAAATGATACTTACTGCACCACTTCACTTTGGCAATGGTCAATTGCTTTCAATCATATTCTGCCCAGGGCACCAAAGAAAACCATTTGTTGTGTACAGTGTTGATGTATGACTGTGATGCAAAATGAAAAAAAAAAATTCCACCTTGTTAATCTTAAATAAATTGCAATGCCCCTAAAGAAAACATACAAGTATGACATAACAATAATCACTTTACACTGATTTTATTAAACACAGTACATTCTGTAGCATTGTTCCTGGTATGTCAGATTTGTGACTGTTTAGCAGTAATCAAACAATAGAACTTAGTCACTTTCATCCAAGGATAACATCTTTTCCTGTCAATTACTGCCAATTTATTCACTGAATATACCTCAGATGTATGTGTGATTGCAATAAAAAGGGTACAATAAACATTCTGACTTTTTGTACACAAATGTATACTAGTCCTTGTAAGCCAGGTTAACACCTTCTTAACATGACCATAATAGTAGACTCAGTTTTCATCCACAGTGAGCCACTTGTACCTAGCAATTATAGATACACTGTGGCAGATTGTGTATACCTTAGACGTATAATTGTGGTAACTAATCATCATCATCATCATCATCACAGGGAAGCTACAGTAAAGTATTTCAACTTACATCACACAAATTCATACTAATCTTACAAAGACTGATTAATGACTGTTATAAATTGGCAAAATAACAGAAGAGTCAACTATTTCCATCCACAGAAAGCCCACTCACCATCTAATAGTTATAAGCACTTTCTGAATGTGTACACCTTAGGAGTCTGATTCTGACAGTAAATAATGTCCACACTAATGTATTTCAATTTTGTTTCATGCAAAATGTATCCAAAGGGTTCCACCTTGCTTTATACAAATCACATTAGTACTGCATAGTTAGAATAATTGGTAAATAACAGCAGGGCAGTCATTCTGATTCATAGACAGCCTTGGTCTCCAGCAATTATAGTCTGAGCTAAGAAAAAACAAAACAAAATAATCCAGCAATTCTACTTTATGAAAAAACAGTACCAAAAAGAGGTGTACAGGACCCAGTAGCTCTCAGTAACACAAAATCACATTATTGATACTACCAGTTTGGGCACTTTCATCTGTTAGGATCTAATCAGAATGTTAATGTTGCATTGCACCATATCCCTCTTGCCCCTCTGTGTCCCAGTACCGTGCTTTGGGTCTATATCAGAACATTGAAGTTTGAAAACTTTGAATGTTCTAATATCGACCCATTTGAGTGAACGCTAAAAATAGAGAAGCTGCAGAACACCAAATTCTTTCCTAGGGAAAGAATTTGGTTAGCTGGTTCTGTGGCTTCTCTATTTTCAGCACTGTGGTGGAAATGTACGGGTCGGGCTCAGGAAAGTGTGTGATTGTGTGGTTGTTAGGATTAGGGCATGGGTTAGGTGAGTTAGGGTTAGGGGTGGGGTACGTGAGTTAAGGTTAGTGTGCGGGTTAGGAGAGTGTGCGATAGTGATGGACCTTAGGGTTAGGGTTTGGGTTAAGTGGCTAGATAGTAGTGTATGTATAGTTTAGTGTAGGGTTAGTTGTAGGATTATAAGTGCATGTGTGTTTATTGATATTTTTTCGGTGCGCTTGTGTTGTGTGTATGTGTTTTGGAATATCAAATTTTTTCCCAAGGAAAAAAATTTGCTGTTCTGAATGTTTGATGTTATGTGGTTTAGATATTTTAGGTTAGATGAACTAGCATTCTCTATTTTCATCTTTTGATAACGTGCTTTGATGGCCTTTGCACCAACATGTAAGCTCCTTGGTGCAAACTCTACTCAAATGGCAATTTTACTTTCCAAGTTAAACTTGTACCATGTGAATTCTGATAGAAGATTGCTTTTTCCAACACCAGAGTCTCCAATCAGTACAAATAAAATAAATAAATAAATAAGTAAATATTTATTCAGATTATGACAGCATGAATATCTGTGCATAATACTCTCAGATATGAACACAGCTGTTTTTTATTTATTTTTATTTATATTGATTTTTTTCTATTTTGCCATTTTATACTTGATTTTGCATGTGCCAAGATTAGTGTTTAGTGCATGCAAGGCTGAATGGCTATGTTCTAATTTTGACATCTGGGTGTTTTGGTTGTTTTACTTAAATTCAGTATACCCAAAGCTATCTATCTATCTATGATTTAATCTAACAGTCTTGAAGCCCACATTCTTAAATAAAATCATAATCTGAAGACCATACTCTTGAAAGAACAAAGTGCTGAAGACCACAATATTGAACTGCTGAACCTGCCCCCCCCCCGGCAAGAAACACGTTAGCACTCATTTCTTGGATTACACTGATAGGGAGATTCAATATTTGAGATTTTTAGCCATTTCAGTATTCAGCATTTTGGTATTTCAATATTGCTGTCTCTGGATTATGATTTTCAAGATTTTTGGGTTGTTAAAGTATTAATTAAAGTATTTACTTCTTCTTATTTGGTGAGACAAATGTCTATTTTGTCAGAAAAAGTTAATATTTTACTACTACAGTTGAAAGATATATATGCACCCAGTATTTGGATTCTATGAACATGTACTCTGATATTTTGGCCAAAGTGCATTATGAACTTAAAGATTAGAAAATAAAGAAGTACAGTAGACCCAAGGAAGATTATCAAAAGTACAGAGTTTTCACCTGGCATAAGCTAACCAAGATAAAACTGTTATATTTAATTTTAATACTAATTCTGGAGCTGAACAACAGAAAAATGATGGCCAAATGTAAAGGGGGTATTTTTGGCTCCTCTATTTTAAAAAGAACTGGTACTTCTGACTTTGGCAGTACTGAATATGGTTCATCTTTTCACATTGCTACTGATATGGAGTCATGTACTCATGGCTCTGAGTTTAATAATGTGTGTAAATGTTCATCTCATACAGCAGTGTTTCTCATAACTTTATTAAACACAGGTGCATGAGGGGTGGCTGTAACCATAGTAGGTGTAACAGCCTTAGATCCAGTATTTCAGATGTTACCAGCTATGTAAATATAGTTGTGTGAAGGGGGTACATAACCTAGTCATTACTATTTCTAATGTGGTTTTGTGTCCTGATGACAGCTCAAAGAAGGTTTAAGTTTCAGCCCTAAAACTTATGTTTCATATGACCAAAGTGTCAGTGATCTAAATCATTTTTGTAGAAGTTTAAATCTGAAAACATATTTTTCTGACAAAGTTTTGCTGTAACAGATTTTGATATTGTGTGTTTCTATTTTAAACCATCCAGTTTTTAGCTATACTATTCCAATGATGTAAATGTGTTTGAAGAATTAGTCATGAGAGTCCTATTTTAAGAGTCATCTTTTATGTTTTAGGAGATTTGAAGATAATCTTTATAAAGAACAAAGGACTTCACAAAAACTTAAGAGTAATGATGTTCTGCACATAAGTCTAGCTGAAAAAGGAGTAGCATTGGCTGTTTGGGATATTTTGTTTTTACACTGATAAAGTTAATAAACAATTCTTAGATGCTAGATTGCATTGTAAAATGATTATGCATGGAATTTCTAACAATGTATGATGACATTTTGCAGTATGGCTTGGAGTTAGGGATTTTTAGTAAAGAAATAAAGCATGAGTTGTTTGTTGTATCTCCTAAAAGACATTTTATATCCTTCCCAAAATTCACAAAAACTGCCAGACCATCTCCCCATAGGCGGATCTATATCATACAATCGAAGTTCCAAAACTTTGAATCATTAAAGGACGAACTTTAATGACCAAAGTCTAGAAACAGTAAAAAAAAAAAAAAAAAAAAAAAAAAACACTCTATGCATAGGGGAAAGCCCCCCTGCACCACCCACATCCCCGCTACTTAAATATACCAACTTCCGAGATCGCACTACAGTGCAATAAAGGGAAAGCTTCCCTTTACACTTTCTATGGCAATCTCCATTATAGGCTTCGAGGTTTTACAACTTCGATCATTAAAGTTTGCTCTTTAATGATTCAAAGTTGTAAGACTTCGATCATATGATAGGAAACCACCATAGGCACACTGTGGCCAGTAAAGGTTCATTGACTTAAGATGTTTCTTTATTTCTAGAAAAGTGCTTCAGATCCCTGTTACCCTTTATTTGTGCTAGGATTAAAACACTACAGAGTTTTTACAAATCATCAGAGAACTGCAGTTGGGTTGGCATTGCATATGTGTACTTTACACTAGTATACCACATAACGGAGGCTAAAGGCTTTGAGATACTGGTTACATGTTAGTGATCTATGCACATTTGAATTCACTGTTTTTGGTTCAATTAAAAGAAATGTCTTTAAATATGAATGTCTTCTATTTAGAAGAAGAATGTTTCCTATAACTAAATGGTTCTGTCTTGGGAGCTGCTTTTGCCCTATGTATGTTGACCTTTTTATGGGCTATTTTGGCCACCTGTATATTTACAACAGGGAGAACAAGTATTTTATGCTAAGTTAAACATATGCCATAGATACCTGGATGACTGCTGGGCCTCTATGGCCCCCTTCAAAAGGAACCTTGATGATTGGATGGGAAATAGAAAATTCACCTCGGGGATTACTTCAGTTGCCCTGCTAGACTGGAGTCCAGGGAAGTAAATATTGTGGGAAGAAATAGCCAGGGAATTGTTATGGCTAGGCTTGTATAGGCCCTTAGGCTGATAGCCTAGTACCAACCCATGAACCTATGAATCTATGTCTGGAGGAGTGAATTTTCAGAACTTAAGCATTTTTGGGTTATTTGAATCACAATAAGTTTGACATAGAATTTGCCATGAAAGCTGTGTTCTTCTAGGTTGATTTTCTGAATGTCATCATTACCAGGAATCGTGATGGTGAGGAATGTGCATAACCTAGTCATTACTATTTCTAATGTGGTTTTGTGTCCTGATGACAGCTCAAAGGTTCAAGTTTTAGCCCTAAAACTTATGTTTCATATGACCAGAGTTTCAGTGATTTTAAATAATTTTGTAGAAGTTTAAATATGATCAGAGTGTCAGTGATTTAAAATAATTTTGTAGAAGTGTAAATCTGAAAACATTTTTTTCGGATGAAATTTTAGTGCCACAGATTTTGATATGTTGTCAATGCCACACTATTCCAATGCTGTAAAGATGCTTGAAGAATTAGGCATGAGAGACCTATTACAAACATCTACCATAATCCTTTTAGTAAGAACTCACAAGTCAGTGCAGACTTATGCCATCCTGGCTAAATGATAAGAATATTCCTATATGACATTTTATTTGAATGAAACGGATTTGTTATAATACAGAAACAATAAGGTAGCTGATGAACTGACCCTAAGACTGGCAGATAGAAGTTACAACATTAAGAACTTCACACATGTTCGGCAGGAAGTACACAGGATGGAAAGAAACCAACTTTAACAATATAGAGAAAGAATGTCAAATAACAGTGACGATACCAGGTTTGTCATAACAATGGCAGTAAATTTCTCATATGAGAAAAATCATAAACAGTCTATTCTGAGTAATAAAGAAGTGCTTCCCTCAATCATTCATTTTGAAAGTAGATTTGGCTACTGAAGAAGGAAAAATCTTGGTAAGCTTTTGAAACAGGATAAAATAGGCTCGGCAGTCGAAGAAGAATGGCACAAAGGAATAGTTGCTTTCAGTGTGGTAACTGTTCATTTTGTCTGTATATGGAAAGATGAAATTTAGCCTAGTAACAAAGTCATGCAAAAAAGAATTGATGGAATATCCCACTTGTTCTACAAGACTATTACCAGGTCTGTTAATGCTTTGTTGTTCATTAATACTTAGCAATTTTGCTAATAACCAGGAAACATTATTAGCTTTGTGTTTCATTGTATGAGCAAATCAATATGATTTAACCTTTCTGAGATAAAGAATTGTTGGAATAAGCAATCACTTTTGTCTGCAATACTACTGACTCTTTGATGGTCCTCAGGTTCATTCAGTCCAGGAAAGAATATATTTGTGACTATTCCTGCCCATGAGAAAAAAAAGGTTTTAAAAAGTCTATGTGCCATCATGCTCTGACAGTCAAAAACTTAAACCAGGTTAGTTCTTAATATCTTCATGACTCAAATATATAATCTGTACTCATTGCAGCATCTTGCAGCTTATGCTATGCATTTACTTTTATAGGTACAGGCTAATTATTAATTATGGAAGGACTGCACTCAGTCAACTATCTTATTAATGTTATGTCAGCTGTGTGGTACAAAGTGATTGAAGCCTTGAGCATGGCCTGAATCACAAGGGATTTTTCACTAACCTAGACATTTTTGGATCCAACCAGAGAGGTTGGCAGTGAGCAGCTGATGCTGGTGTACTTATTCTGAGGAAGGGTGGTTCAGTACAGCTCCAACACTAAAATGTGGTAGTGGTTGGGTAGTTCAGTATGAAGTGCATGAACTAGTGCCTGGAGTCAGTCTTCTACCAGGGTACAGCACTGTAACTGCATTCTGCATTTATACTACTGGGCTGGCATTGCAGAATCCTTCCCTGCAGTCCACACATCAAACCAACAGGTAGAAAGGAATAGGGGCCAGAATCTTTGAGAGCTGCAGGCATGACAGCCTCTGGACTGACCTGCTGTCATCCCCAGCAGTTTTTTTTAAATGACCATTGCATGGGGAATGCATAAGCTGATTATTGCAAGAGATGATAAGGTATTGAGAAGAAAAAGATAAATATATATTTTTTTAATCTCATATTTCTATTAAAAGAATATCATGTAAAATAAATTCTGAGTAGTACTTCAGTCAGAAGTGTACCTAGTTTTGAAATTTGAGTTTACATGTCTCCTTTTGAATCATATTTATCATATTTCATTACTATAATTATAAGAAGCCACACTACTTATATGGCTGCATGAAATAATACAGCATCAGTACATTTTTGTTGTTGACATTTGTAAGAGGTGCTTCTCCCTGGATTATCTTTAGATGGACTTGCTGGTAAACAAAACAAATGAATAAAATATAAGCATGAACCCTCAGGAGCATTCTCACAAACATGCTTTCATGTAGTCACCATGACAGTGAAATGATCACTCTTAATAACATCACTCTGCAGGTGGACTATATATCTCAAGGCTTCTAACACAAGTACAAAGCTGCATATCAAACAGCATCTTTACTTAGCCAAGCCTAATAACTTTTATAGTACTTGTTTCTGCTAAATAAGTCATTTATGGCCTATTCAGCAGCAACAATGAAGATATAGTTGTTTCTTAAACACACATCTGCTGTGGGAATAACAGATGTAACCACTGAGAAGAAAGAGCTATAGAAGTAAAAAGAGATGAATGTGGAATGTAACTATTCTTAAAAGCTTAGCAACTTCCTGTGTGTTTTTTCTCAGATTCCAAGAGGTTCTTCTTTTCTGCATCATAGTTCAGGTTCTCCTTTTTTTTGCACCATATGCCCAGTACTGTTATATTAGTACAGCATTCATTGGGGAAGTGTCATCAAGTTGTTCATTGCATCTCTGTTTCATCATCTGTGCAACATGACTTGCTTTTTATTAAGAAAGGTGAATGTATTTACGGGCACATAAGAATCATCCATATGAAATATGTTTTTTGAGCATGAATCTTTTATATGAAAAAGGTTTTCTGTGCATTCTATCACCTCACATAGCACATTTAAAACCACTGTCTCAGTCTTCGATTATGACATAATCTGGCTGAGAGGAAGCATGACTACAGCTTTCTGCAGAAGTAATGTTAAAAAAGACTTTGAAATCCTACACAGAAGTTCTAAAAGATGCAGAGGGGAAGTAAAATGTATGTTTTATCCTCTTCTGCTTTTCAAATGAGTATACATTTTCTTTTTTATTTTGTGTTTGGTTTTTGGGGTAGAGCACTGATCTCCATGGACCTTTTTCAGACTCAACCTAGGAGTGGCGTCTGGTTAAGTGACTTGCTCAGAGTTACACAGTTAAGTCCAGTCGTCACATAACTTGGATTACCATAAGAGAAATCAGTTTGTATTGTGTTTTTATGTATGGAAGGTGATGTGAACTTAAGTGGCTAAAATGTGTGTATTCTTTCTGGTATACATGTTAAGGCCTTTGTTCTTCTATCCATATTCATAACTGACTGCACAGTTAAAGTAAGACAGACCAATGTCTTACTATTACTACACATTTCCTGGCCAATTAGGTCCACGTAAAAATCTGATTAGCAAATGCAGACTCTTCAACCATGACCCGGGCTGTAAGGCAGATTACAAAAAACAGTATATATGGGCACTTTAGGTTAGTCAATCAAGCAATATTTTTCTCTGGAAAATTGGATTACCCTGAGAAAACTTACACAGACAAAAAGAGATCATCCAGACTTCACAGGGATAGTGATTGATGGTCAGAACTCAACCTTGGCCCATAGAATTGTAAGGCAGAAATCTTTCCACTTAGATGTTGTGCTGCTCTGTGAGATAGAGAGATTACCAGTGGAAGGAAATAATGCCCTGGTGTATATGACAGGGACGTACAACCAGTGCTACCAGCAATTAAATTATTTTTATTATGGTGTTTGCCTCACAACAACAATTCTTTTACTGAGATTTCCATTAATATTGTTGTGAAATTACAAAGTATTCTCTAGTTGCAAGAATTTGATTAGAACTAACAGAAGAATGTCAGAATAATGAAAAAGATAATTTTTTGTCTGTATCAGAACTTTTAAGAAAATGATTGGCAGTAATAGAACTGAAAATTTTTATTTGTATTAAATATATCTTTTATGGAGAACAAATGCCTAAATCATTCAATCATGCAGCAAAACACTCATTATTTTAGTTTTTAACTGTCTGCCTGTCTATATATTTGTCTCTCTTCCTCTAGCTCTCTCTCACATGCCTCCTCTCTCTGTTTATTTATTATCCTCTTTCTAACGGTTTCGTATACTAAAAAATTACACATATTAATTGTAAGATAAATTGGCTTGAAATAAACCATAGTATACAGTCTAAAATCATACAAAGCTGATGATTTTGGGATGTTAAACCCTAAAACATAATGTGTACTTGAAAGTCATGCAATGTCAATAAAGTTATGAAACTGATACTTTTCAAATGTTTCTTTAAAAGTGCTTGTTGTTGTCATTCTTGAACCATCTGGGATTCTGGGAAGGAATCTTGTGCATGATAGGGACAGCAGATGCAAAGAAGTGGGGGTACACCGATGAAGAGTCATAAGGAATCTTTTAAGCATCTGAGATGTTGATCTTGTTGGCCTTTGTAGCATAGAGGACCTAGTTTTGGATTACCTGAGAGGTAATCAGTGGTACATATGAGTCATGGTACTGGGATTTTCGATTTATGTAATGTGTAGGAACCTTTCCTCAACTTTTGGCAATACTTGTAACTGGTATGAAACTCCAGTAAGTCCAATATACAGCACATCACTGAAAGTAATGCATTCTTAACTAAACAAAGCTGTATAACCAAAAAAACCACCAACCGGCAAAAACTTCTGTGGTAAAAAAACAATAAATCACAAACAGTACAAATGAACCACAGAAGTTAGTCACGGCACAGTAGATTCAAAAAGCATCCAAATAACAGCACAGTCAACGTGGAACAGATAACTCCAAAACAGACAAGATCATGAAAATGATTCACAAATGCCAATTTCAGCGATAGTCCAATTTATTAAAAGTTAGCGCTTTCACCTCTCAGGCTTCATCAGACTTCAAAACTATTATAACAATCCTATTTAAATAACAAGCAAACTAAATCTATTGGTTCATGTAGTAACACATCATCATAGCAACTCATTAAAACCATTAGAGCTCAAAAAGCTCTATACTCAATTACAAAAAATATATATACAAAATATAGAAATCATAAAATCAAAATAAATCTGAATATAAAAACATGTGCAAAATTGCAACATTCATTAAATATAATATTAGTCCCTTATTTGTTAACAAACAACTTCCTGTCTTTAAGAACAGGCTTAAGGGAAACCTTGTCATTGAGCCCAGGGAAGACATCTGCCCTGAGCTGAATGATCCACCTTACTTCACATTCTTCAGTGAAATTACCTATATCACCTCCACGAGGATTAGAAGTAATACTTTGTAAAACAAAAAAGACAAATGAATGTGTAGGGCCATTTAAAAAACAATGCTTGGCTAGGGCATTCGATTCAGATCCAACACGTATTGAATAAATATGTTCTCTTATGCATTCACGTAATTTACGATTAGTCTTGTCAACGTAGAACACCTCACAGATGACACACCTAGCTAAATAGACTAAATTCTCACTCAAACAATTTGTATTTGTATAAAAAGTATACATCAATCCTGTAACAGGGTGCACAAACTCAGTACTAGTATCAATAAAGGCACATTGTCTACACTGACGACAAGGTATAGTATTAACCTGATCTTCCATCTGATCAATAACCGTCCTATTAAGTGGACGATGACACAGGAGCCGTTTTAAATTCTTCTTGTTCTTAAAAGAGAAGTTTGGTTTAGGACCTACTACCCCTGCTATCCGTTCATCTAATAATAAGGTATTCCAATGCCTCTCTATAATTTGTTTGATCTCAGTCATATCAGAGGTAAAAAACATGGACAACCTCACAAACTGATTCTGTCCATTAGGAGGTGGCAATGCAACACTTAAATCCCTATCTGAAAAATATGGACTCACTCTCGTCACTCTCAGTAAATCTGTCTGAGTAATAGCTTGATCTATCTCCCTCTGACTATACTGACGTTGTATTAACATGTCCCTGAGGCTGCCCATCTTCCGTTGATAACCTTCAACACTCGGGTTCAGCCTCGAAGCTCTCATACGCTGTCCCTTGACTACATTATTAAAAACAAAACGAGGATGCATACTCTTACGGTGCAGCAGGGTGTTCTTATAACAAGTTTTCCTATGTACAGCAGTAATAATATAGGGATAGGGATAGGGATTTAAGTGTTGCATTGCCACCTCCTAATGGACAGAATCAGTTTGTGAGGTTGTCCATGTTTTTTACCTCTGATATGACTGAGATCAAACAAATTATAGAGAGGCATTGGAATACCTTATTATTAGATGAACGGATAGCAGGGGTAGTAGGTCCTAAACCAAACTTCTCTTTTAAGAACAAGAAGAATTTAAAATGGCTCCTGTGTCATCGTCCACTTAATAGGACGGTTATTGATCAGATGGAAGATCAGGTTAATACTATACCTTGTCGTGAGTGTAGACAATGTGCCTTTATTGATACTAGTACTGAATTCGTGCACCCTGTTACAGGACTGATGTATACTTTTTATACTAATACAAATTGTTTGAGTGAGAATTTAGTCTATTTAGCTAGGTGTGTCATCTGTGAGGCGTTCTACATTGGCAAGACCAATCGCAAATTACGTGAACGCATAAGAGAACATATTTATTCAATACGTGTTGGATCTGAATCGAATGCCCTAGCCAAGCATTGTTTTTTAAATGGCCCTACACATTCATTTGCCTTTTTTGTTTTGCAAAGTATTACTTCTAATCCTCGTGGAGGTGATAGAGGTAATTTCACTGAAGAATGTGAAATAAGGTGGATCATTCGGCTCAGGGCAGATGTCTTCCCTGGGCTCAATGACAAGTTTTCCCTTAAGCCTGTTCTTAAAGGCAGGAAGTTGTTTGTTAACAAATAAGGGACTAATATTATATTTAATGAATGTTGCAATTTTGCACATGTATTTATATTCAGATTTATTTTGATTTTATGATTTCTATATTTTGTATATATATTTTTTGTAATTGAGTATAGAGCTTTTTGAGCTCTAATGGTTTTAATGAGTTGCTATGATGATGCATTACTATGTGAACCAATAGATTTAGTTTGCTTGTTATTTAAATAGGATTGTTATAATAGTTTTGAAGTCTGATGAAGCCTGAGAGGTGAAAGCGCTAACTTTTAATAAATTGGACTATCGCTGAAATTGGCATTTGTGAATCATTTTCATGATCTTGTCTGTTTTGGAGTTATCTGTTCCACGCTGACTGTGCTGTTATTTGGATGCTTTTTGGATCTACTGTGCCGTGGCTAACTTCTGCGGTTCATTCGTACTGTTTGTCATTTTTTCATTCATTCAGTTATTGCTTTATTCATTCATTTATATTTTTTCAGTTAAAACAAATTCCAAAACAATCACAAAAGAGCAATAAATATAAAAAATAAATAAAAATGATCAAATGTTCAAAGATCCTTAATGCTTTCATCCAAACAGGGCTTTATAAGACTTTTGCAAACAGGAAGTGACATGTTTAAGTAGTCAACCTTATCACACAAAATCACCTGATGCAGTCAATGTTTTCAACTCTACATTTTAAAAATATGTTAAATTTCTCCCTATAATTAAAACCTGGACAAACACAAAATTAAATCTGACCTGTCAGACTTCTTTTTCTCTCCAGTCCATCAAGTCTTTAACCCATTGTTTACCATATAAATGATTCTTGCCTTTCTAAAACAAAATCTAAAATTTCTATGAATACATTGTTTCCTTTACTCTAATTCTGGAATGGTGACTTCCAATGGATTTCCTTTTATTAAAGTATCAATAGACCTGATTCAGCACATCACGAAAATGAAACCTGAAACAGGTAATTTATTAGTAACTATTGGAAATGTTAATGACTATATTACATGGAGAAACAGAGTTTTCTTAGTCTTAATATTAGAATTATTATTGAATCCACACATATAATTTTGTTATATAACTTTTTTCAAAGGGCAATTTTTCAAGCAAAAAAAAAATCAGTCTGAAAATGGGAGAAGCTATGGTCCCAACTATACAAATTTATGTATGTCCGTTTGGGAAAAGACATCGCTTACACTTCTCAGTTCATGAACTATATTCAATTTTACAGGCATGTTATTGATGATATGATTGTGGGGTCAAATGCATGTAGTGTTTTGCTTGACTTTTTACAATATTTTAGCAATATTGATACTTTAATTTGTGCTTCAGCTTAACATGATATTTTATTAGTCAAAATGGTAATTTATTAGTTACTGCAATGTTTCATCAGCTAGTGAGTAGGAATAATTGTTTTAAATTTATGAGTATGCATTCCTTATGGCTCAGGGAAATGTTGTCAAAGGACAAGCTGTGAGAATTAGTAGACTAATGCAAAATGATGTTAGATTCAAGGAAGAAGAATCCAGTATATCTACTTGCTTTTACTGAGCAAGTAATCACTTCTGTATTGAATGACAGAATGAGCAAGTATAACCCCCAAGTGTTTGCAGATGCCTGTATTGCTGATGAAGTTGAACATTTGTTTTACTTCTAGTAGAAATTTGCCAATGAAATTAGTTTATACAGTTATGACACAAATGATTAAGCAGATTTGGACAATATTAAAATGATTTCCAGTGATTTGTGAATTGGTTGGAGACAAACTTGATTTTGTATATTTGAGAGGGGGGAATATTAAAAACATTCTAAACTTGAAAGCTAAAAATCTGATTTCAAATGGTACAATGATAGTGTGATGATTGCAATTATCATTTTTAATCCCAGAAAAAAGGCTCCAAATGTCACTAAAAACTACCATAAACCAAATAAAAGTGACAAAGTGGTGCAGGTGCAGTCAAAGGAAGTACAAACCCCAGAGGACTTACCAAAAAAAAAAAAAAAAAAAAAACAAGAATAGTTTCAATAAAAAAAAACTTTTATTTAATTCATTAAGCCCTTTCATCTCTTCACTTCTAGGACTTCATCAGAATGAAATAGCATTCAAGAAACTTCCATTTATGTACATTCCTAACTAATTAATCAGTCTGCCTATAAACATTGTAGAGGTAAATAACCCAATTTCACATGAAAATGCATTAAAAACCAATACAAACAAACACAAAGCAGTAATAAATAATGGAAAATCTAAAAAAATACATTCGGTCTCAACCATTTAAAAACATAGTTATAAAACAATTCACTTTCTCTAAAACTAGACTTTTATATTTTATAGTTTAGCTGTGTGGAGTTTTAAAACTGGCTGAATTGATATGTGATTGTTAAACCAGCGGTTGTGAAAGCCTGTAATTTAAACTGCAATGGCAGTTCTTTATACTCTAACCTACTCTCTCAATCCCCACCCTTAGTGTTGATTTCTACCTATTCCAAAATACCAAACTTAAATTCACTATGAGATTGATCAAGTAAAGTGTGTTTAAACAAAACATTGTTAACATTTTTGTACTTAATACTATATACATGCTAAGAAGATGTAGACGTAGGGTAACTTCACCAAAAAGATGGAGCTTTAGTTAGTATAAAAAACTTTATGTAAATCCCAACACACGTAAAAAAACATGATCAGGTAACATAAATCACACACAGGATACACAGAGAGTTCTTCAAAATCCAGCAATATAAGCCATTAACACGTATAAAAACAAGAAGTTAAGCGCTTTCTCAAGTGTTTGACTTCTTCAGAATGTAAAATTGCTGGCTTAACAGATTTAAAATACTGTTTCAATCCAATCAGCTGACTGATTGACTCCACATCACTTCCTCCCAATTAACCAAAATATAATAATAGTCAAACAAGACCATCACAGTGGCTTGTGGATGCATTAATGTGCATATGAAAAAATGACATAATGCTGTCTAGTAAAACTTTACATACAGCAACTAACAAGACAAAATACCATATAATATAGTAAATTGTAAACCATTACATAGCTGTCATAACATGAACATGTGTTTTAATCTCAAAAGCGAAGCCAATGAGATTCTATCATTGAGACCTGGGGATAATATGCATTCAATCTAATTTGCCATTTCAATTCAATAAATTCTAAATAATCATCTACAGGTCCTCCCCGAGGACCCAAGTCAACTTGCTCTAATATGAAAAAACTAAAGGTATGGTTTGGCTGATTATTAATGTGCTTATATAGTACGTTGTTCATATTCGTCTGCTTGATGTCATACAAATGTTGATAGATTCTAAGCCTAGTGCATTTTTTGTTTTTCCCACATATTTTACAAACTGCAATATAAACTACCCCCTTACTATAACAATACATTTTCTTGTTATTGGTTATGTATCCAGACTTTTTGAGTTTTATCTTGTCAATGTCCATAATATATGGGCATTGGGAGCATCTACCACATTTAAACGTACCCCCTATACTTGAGTCATGTTGATTTTTCTCAAGTAGTCCTTTAAGTGAGATATCCTTCCAATATACTATTATAGGCTTATTACCTACTCTTTCCTGTACATCCATATCAATATTGAACATTTTCCAATATTTGTGAATCACGTACCTGATTTCATTGAAGTTAGATGTATAAGTAAGTGTGAGTGCACGTGAAAAATCTATATTTTCTTTCCTCCCATTATCCTGATTTTCACTGCTACCCTGACTCAGTAATGCAGTAAAGTGTCCACTAGTCCTCTTATTTTTGACCTCTTTGATAATATCCATAACAAAGGACTCAGCGTAACCTCTTCTTAGAAACATATTCAGCATTATATCACACTCATTAAAAAATTCCTCAGTATCGGATATCATTCTGGCCAATTTGATATATTGGCCTTTTACAAGGGCCTTCTTCTGGTAAATGGGTGCGCACTAGTAAAATGTAATAAAGTGTTTGAATAAGTTGGTTTTCTGTATAGCTGAGATGTAAAACAATTATTGACATAATCCTTCCTAATAGTTACATCTAAATAGTTGACATAATCTAGTTCTTTTTTCATAGTAAATCTCAGAAAACTAGTAGTGCCATTAATGTAAGAAAAAAACTATTCATGTCTTGTTTCGAGCCGTTCCAAAACAGGACAATATCATCAAGGTATCGCCCATACAATACCCATGAAGTCCTGTATTCAGAGTTTAGCACAAATAGGTCCTCCCATTGTGCTAAAAACACATTTGCAAAAATTGGAGCACAGCATGCACCCATAGCAACCCCTTGCCTCAAATGTAAGGAAATTGTTTTCCAATATAATTTCCATGCAGGTCTGAATAGTAAGAATAGTCTCATGGTTGAAGGTAGTGTTAGTACACAGATAGTCATAGAACCATTCCAGGCCTAATTCATGTGGAATGACTGAAAAAAGATCACATACATTAATGGTGACCAAGATTAGATTCCTACCATATATACCTTGGTCAACTTTTCTAAGGAAATCCCATGAGTCCTTTTTTATAGTTGTACGACTATCTAGAACATTTTTCACTTTACTATCAACATATTTAGCTATGCTGAAAGTTTTTGAGGCCTTAGCATCTACAATAGGCCGTAGGGGTGGGTTAGATATAGATTTATGCATTTTTGGCACACCAAATATAGTTGGTATTCTAGGATGTTCAGTTATTAAATAGTTATAGGTATCTAAAGTAATTTGGCCATTCAAAAGTAGTTGTTCCAGTTCTAAGTATATATTACGGTATGCTAAATGTAGTTCATTACGTGAGGCCTCAGAGTAAACTTCACTATATAATAATTCAAACATTCTGCTGTTATAATCATCAATATTCATCATAACCACACTCCCGCCCTTGTCTGGCTTCATAAATCTAACATTGCTTTGGTGAAGAATATCATTTAAAATAGCTGTCTCTTCTGTGCTAAGATTCCCTGTATTAGCATGCTTATTCCTATTATCCAATAGTTTTCTAATATCAGCTTCACAAAGCCCTTCAAAAAGTTGTACTAAAGGGTGGTGAGGGGGATGAAAAATGCTTGGCCTCCTAAGACTCGAAATCAGTCATAGGGTTAGAATCATGAAAAAATAAAGCAAGATTTAACTTCCTAGTAAATAATCTTAACTGTAAAATAGAATCAACAACATGACCATTTCTAGCTGGAGCAAAATTCATGCCCTTGGATAATAAATCAGCCCATTCACTATTAATCGTAAGCTGACTATAGTTGTAAATACTAAAATCACCTATGTACCTAATACTATATACATGCTCATATATTCTCTTCTGAAGGGTTCTCTCAGATTTTTCTACATAAGAACATGAACACTTTGTACAAATAGCTAAGCAGATAATTCCTAAACTTCCACAATTCCCTTTCTTAAATTTAACACTGCTTTTAAAAATATTACCTAAATTCACACTCTTTCCTTCAAGAATGCAAGGACATTGATTGCAAAAAACACATTTCCTGATATTTTGCCAACATTTTTTTCTCTTGGAACAATGGAAATATTCATTTCAAACATTTTGGAGATGCTTCAAGTGTCCTAGAAACCACAGGATTAAATTTTAGAATGTTCCAGTTCCTATTAATAATATCCTTTACTTTCTGGGAAGCCTGGTCAAATTCAATCACCATTGCCTTTTCAAAGTTATTGGAGTCACTAATAGGGGGAACTTTATCCCCACTACCAAACCTGATACCTAATAAAGGTTTGTATTTCTCGTCCCACTTATCCAAAACTTTCCCACTAATTTTATTAATTCTTTAGGATATTGTCTGTCTAAAATCATCTGGGAAAATGTATCTAATTCTTGACTGATGTCTTCCCTTTTTGAGGTCATCCTCACCACATGAATACATTGTCCTTTAACCAAACTTTTTTTTCTCTACAAATGGGTGTGTACTACTAAAAGGTAATTATGCATTGCTGAAAGTGGGTTTGCTATAAATATTTGACTTGAAGCCCTCATCAGAATTCTCATTTGTGGTGTCCAAGTAATTATTACTGTTCCTGTTGTAATACTATGTAAACCTATGAAATGAGGTAGTATCATTCAGATATTCAAGAAACTTGGGGGTGTATATATCTGGTCCTTCCCACAAAATAAAAATATCATCCAGGAATCTTAAGTATAATTTCATATACTGGTAATATTCCGAACAAAAAATATAAGAGTTTTCCCAACCTAAAAGGATTAAATTAGCATAGGTGTGGTACAGGCTGAACCCATCACTACACCTTTCACCTGCTTAAAAATTTCTCCCTTAAAGATCAAGAAATTATTTTCTAGAACCAAAGTAGTTAGTTGAAAGATTAAATTAATTTGTTTGTAAACAAGAGAGACTGCAAAACAGGAATAGCATCAAAGTCTGATCAACAGGTCACAATGGAGGAAATAAATCCATTCAATATAATGATCTGATTTCTCTATCACAAATAGTCAAAAATTCTGCTCAAGGAGACTCTGAGGAGTTAAACTGATGATGGTCATAAGGGCTCATAGAGGCATACAGAGAATCTCAAGCTTCAAATATACCCAGACCTGTTTATGTTAAAATATTGAACTATCAAGACGAAGGCTCCTTCAGAAATGTAAACAGTCCATCATCTGGCTTTTCTGCAACATCAGAGAATGGGATCTATTATTCGATGATCGAGGCTTCAAAATCCCTTGTCTGCTTTGTTTCTTGTTTTCCAGGCCTGATGATTCATCTTCTATCTCTCTTATTTCGTAATTCCAGCGTAATCCGAGAGGCAACAGGAAATGTATTGAGGAAGCAGAGGGACTTTCTGCTGTCTCTTTTTTATCTTTTTTTAAACCTTTTGTTCCTCTCTCTGATATAAATGCTCATCACAAGTGAAAATGACATTTTTTTTTACTGAACTGCATTGATTTTTATTATTAATATGTTAGTATGTTAGTTGGCATGGGAGGAATAGATGGTTTCCAAATGTGAAAAAACCTATGTTCATCCTGGTCCAAGGAGGAATAGTGGTAGGCACTGGGTAGGGATGGGATGGCAGTTTTGCTTCCAAATATTGATTGGTGTGGGGAAGGAACTACGAACAGTGCAGGAGTGGCAATTATAATTAAGAATCATTTTCAGGGAGATATTTTGGATTGAAAAGCGGATCAGGAGGGTAGATGGTGTTTGTACTTCTACATCCAAATGGTATGATAAAACCTATAGTACTAGTTTATAATTTCATAACTTCAATTTATTCCATTTTACAGTCATATAATAATTGCTATATAGTGATGGGTGGTGACTGGAACTCTTACCAAGATCGAACACACAAAAGGAAAAAAGAAAATTTTTTTTTTACTCAACCTGTCATAAAAAAATGTGGAGAAATGATTTTTTCTAATTTCAGAGGTATTGATTTCTCAGCCCAGACAGACAACTAGACATTCATTCAGACCACCTTAACTAAAACTATATATAAAAATAAATAATAGCTTGAGGGTATAATTGGTCCTTTTGAATCCACTTATTATTAACCAGGGAGACATATTAATGGGATTAAAAGAGTTTCTAAAATTAAAATAATACAATATATCCCAAAATAGACACACACGATAGATATAGAATGGCTACAATTAAAAGCAAAGTTAAGAGGATTATTTATTCAAAAGCTACTTTATTATAAAAAGTGCAAAATAAGTCTAAGATAAAGAAAGAAAGATTTTTCTACAGAAAAATCACTTCCCTAATAATATGGATAATTTCCATTTAATTAATTTAGTTGGTTGAAGTCGAGGAGGTGTTAGAGACAATCAAGAAAAAAAAAAGCCAAAAAAAGCCCAGGGCTGGATGGTTTGACATCAATTTTTTAATCCTTTAGTGTGATTTTTGAGCAATGTATTGGCACAGACTTTTAATTATATTATGCGGAATGGAATTAATGATCCCTCGTTTAATGCTTCAAGGACAGTTCAAAAATCCTGATAATTACAGGCCCATATCTCTTTGAATATTTTTTAATATACCCCAGGAATTTGTTTCAACGTTAAGAATACTAAACATATATTGTACACCTGTGTTTCTGATACTGAAAAAATATTTGCTGTAATAGAATCTGAGAGAATTTCCAACAACAAGCTAAACTTTAAAAAAAAAAAAAAATATTTCCGTTAACCACACCCACACCTTTTCAATGCTACCATTGACAGGACAAGTAACGACAGAAGAAAGGATAAAAGATTTCTGGGAAACCAGGGAAGACGAGAATATCATATGAAAAATTGATGGTTCATTCCAACCGTTTCATGGGAACCCTAACTTAACAATTGGTAGCAACAACGCATATCCCGCCTCACTCTTCACAAATTTGATCCAAGAAATTCACCTAAATGCCCACATTGTATTAGTACTGTACTTATGACCAATATATGAGATTGACATATAATGAGTTAAACTATGGAAAGCATTTGTAAATATTGTACATAGTGTGTGAATTTGTAGTATGGTTGTTTAATTTGTTTGTTACCCAAAGCTTTAAGGGATACTAAACTGTCATGAAAAAAGTTAAGCCTTCTTTTAAAGAAATTGAGGAAAATAAATCTACCACATCTAATTCCCACTGAGGAGGTAGGTAAGTTTGGAATTAAATTCCCTAAAAGTCCCAAGAATCCTTCAACAAATGAGACTTTTTTAAAATATAGTTTTCAAGGATCTGTTAATAAATACAGCCAGTTGGTGAGTTTTTGACCAAATGGTTGCCACTATCAGTTTAAAAGTTGGACACTCTAAATTCTAATGAACTTTTAGGGTTCCAAAAATAGATGGAATAAAAGGTTTGCTTATTATTTTTATTTACTGTCTGGCACAAATAGGATGACGTTAAGTGGTTATAAAGCAATTATTCCATGGAACTTTAGTTGTAATAATTGAAATACTATTTATGTGTCCATTTGCTGTGCCTGTCAAAGATTCTATACTGGTCATACTTCAAGACGATTTTGGAGATGTATATAAGACTGGTGTGATTATGTTTGGTAAGTCAGATGAAATGTTTGTATTTCTCCAGGGTTTAATGATATGGAGAATTTAATTACGTGCAGGATTCAAGAAACTCCATGTAGGGTTTGCATAGAGCCTACACGGAGTATTTCTGTGTGCACGAAGTTGTGCCTGTGGCAATATCATGCAATGGATATTAATGAAGTGCAGCACTCTTAAACAAGGCTTCACTGCATGCTACAATGTGTTTTTGGACACAAAACCTCTTTGGGAATGCGGACAGCATGTCCATGTAAGGTTGCTGTCTGCAGCATGGCAATCATATCTGAAACTGTTACAACAAGAAATCTAAACAAAGCTATAAATAATGGGTGGACAAAGGCCCAAAAATAGAAGCAATTTTCAACACTACTCTTACAAATATAAAACATTGATAGAATAACACATTTTGCATTAGCATGAATTTTCTGAAGGGTATGAAATCTGAATCTCGAAAGTATGTCATTATTTTCTGAATTTAGTCCTCAATGATTGCCAGTGATTTGCCAAAAACCCACAATTTTATGAGAAACTGATAAAAAAAATGAAACAAAAATCTGGATATTCTGCAAAAATCTCTACAGTGGAAAGGCATGACAGCAATTTATTTCCTTTTTCAAAATTTGGCAGGGTCCCAAACACATTTAAATTCAGGAAAATCATACAAGGGACCCTGCCATAGATATGTCATTCTGCATTTATTAATTTGATATATCTGATTGTTTTTCATTTCTCTCTCTTATTTATTTTTTCAAACATGTTTGCATGATGCTTATCTCATTTGCATATTCTGCAATTTTATTTTTTTCTGTTCTTCACATGTTTGTATGATGCTTAGCTTGTTTGTGTGACTGGACCACCCATGTATCATACATGAACCAGACAGCCAAAAATAGAAACCGGATGCATTCAATTAATACCACTGGACATTGTGCAAACCTGATAAGCAAGGCTGCACTGCACTAACACTGCAAGTTAACAATGAATATTAATATAGGGGATGTCATGTAACTAATCCTGTGGCAAGGATAAACTGTCCTTTTACTGTGTTGACATTGCAGATTATACAAATAAAGTGCAACACAGACAAGTGCTTTCTCAACCTTCTTGTGGTAAGAGCTGTACGTTTAGGTTTACTGTACACGTGGTCCTGGGTTTGAAATCTGCATATTCCATAGACTTTTAATGTTGTTCCACATCACGTCATATTTGCTTTTACTCATAACACTTGACAAAGTGTAGCTAATATTAATATTTATATGGATTAAGGCTGAGACACTAATATTCGGTCATTTATTTACCGATTCATTTATATGGGTACTGTGCATATATTATCAAACGGATGACTGTGGGTATAATTTGTACTATGTTCATGCACGTATATTTCGGCAATCCCATTTGAATAACAAAGCTACACAAGTGGCTGTATATCAAATTTTCTTGGAATTGCATTGCTTTTTATGTTATATATTTCTTTGTTTTCATTTTTTATTGCCCACTGTTGTGCATTTATTAAAATCTCACAAATAAACACACCCTGACTTACTGTGTTTTCATGATGGCAAGCGGGGCAGAGCTTTTTCAAATGTAGCAAAAAACAGCCAGTGCGCACTTTCAGTAAGTGCAATACATGCAGTTGGTGAGAAAACATATATTTAAAGTGGAATTGGCAGGAAATGCTCATTAGACATTGAGCTTGATCTTTAGGAGAAATTGTTGGTGTTGGAGAGGGTGTGCACTTTTGAGTGCATTGTTAGGATGTTCAGGAGTCCAAAGTTTTTGTTGGGTTTCTAGTAAAGGAGCATGGCCCACGCCCTTTGCAGAGGGACTACTCAGGTTCTCTGTAAAAGTCTGATGCCTGGACTAGTTTGGCTAGGGCTTTGACCAGTGTGACAAGTATCCCACACACACTGGTGAGCAATGCCATCATCATTATGACAATCTCTGTAAGAGGGAGAGGGATACTCTTGATCAGTGGATCAGGGAATGTACAGTGGGGAACACTCCACAGATGTGTAAGTATAAAATGCATTGACCAGTTGTAAAAGTTATAGCTGAATATAGTCAAGACTGGTATTCATAATGGCATTTTGTTTTATTTTTCTTTTCCACAGCTGCTGAAGAAAGGACCTAGAATGTGAGGTCTCATGGAGTGGACCTGGCAAGGATGAGAGAAGCATGTGGTATGTATGCATATAAAAAGTACTGTTCTTGTAGCTTTAATGGTTAAAGATGGAATACTTGTTATTTCAGACAGTTGTATGTAATTGATTATGCATATATCTCAACTCTAAAAGAAAGTATGCATGCCTTATTCTGTAGCACAAAACAAGCATTTCACATTTTCAAATAACAGCAGGCATGTATATAATGTAAAAGGAAAGTATGCATGCATTAGTCAGTAGTCCAAAAGAAAACTACAGTGTTACATTAGTCAGCGCTTGTGGGTTCAAAGACCGCACTTCTAAAATATAAAATAGTATATACAACAGTGTTGTATTTTCATCAGTATATACACAATACTGTTAGCTAATCATCATTATAGCGCATTACTTTCAGACCTCAACACCTCTGGCATGAATGGCCTGCTGTCAAGTGTAAACATGCATATGTGCAATATATGTACACATGAATGATTGCTGGCTGAAATCTGATCAGTACTACAGTGTCCATCTGTTAGTAACTGAGTAGTTTTTAAAGTAATAAAGAAATGTCTTAGGAGATTGTAGTGTTAAAAGTAAAATATAACAGAATAGAGTGAAATAATTGTAGAAAGTGTGTGTATATTAACTATGGAGTTAGTAATATTTTCCTGTTTTTTCTCTCACTATGAAGTTAGTAATATTTTCCTCTGTTTTCTCTCACACCACCTCTTTTCTTCTTTTTTTACTGTTTAATTTATTTTCATTTTAGTGTTATTATCTATAATTTTGTATTTCTTTGTTTTAAGTTACTAATTCTGATTTTGTTTGTATTTGTTGTTATATAATTTGTTTTTGTTATTTTTGTTATTATTTGTTATTTTTTTTGTTTTTCTTGGTTCCTCTGTTATTTTTTGTGTCTAATTGTTTTATTTTATTTTATTTATAATTTTGTGTTAATGTTTTTTGTTACTACAGGACAGCAGGGTAGGCAGGTCCCACATGATCCTTCTATTCTCACTCCACTGGCAGCACATTTGAGCTGCAGCCTGGCAGCAGCCCTCTCTGCTCCCACTACACTACATGGGCTGTCAGGTATTTCCACCCTGTAGATAGGCCTGCAGTCCCCTCTGGGAGCAGTAATGGAGGGGGTGCAGTTATTACTTAGAATGAGTTGCCAGGTATGGTGTTTATTTTGCACTGCACAGTGGACACAGGCCTACACAGCCTGCTCTCTGTCCTGGTACAGAGTACCCATCGAAGATGCACATGTCAGACACTGTAGCTATGGTATTCACCCCCCTCTTGTGTCCCTCACCATCCTGCACCTTATCTTGTATGTCCTGTCAGCAATTGCTTCTTCACCTTGCCAACTTGCCTGCCCCAGACATGCCTAGGTCTCTTCCCCAACATTCCTCTCACCAAAAAAAAAGGACCTGTCTCAAAAAATGTCCCATACATCCATACATAGTTTTCCATTTCTCACATGTCTGCTTGACACACTTGATTCCATCCAGTTGGCTATGCAACATAATTATGTCATTGTTATTACCTCTGTCTCTGGAGGTGACTGTCCAAATTCAGCTAATATGTTATACATCTCATCAGTTTTTACTGGTGAAGAAATGGATAGCTATGATTCTTTCATACACCCTTCCTGCACATTCCTGTCCTCCTTTCACTTAGTTTTTTCCCCCTACTTGCTCCTCATGTTACCACTTTCGTGTCTTCTCCATTTCTTTTCTTTAGAAAATCTGTGCACGATGGTGTGTGATGGTGCATATTGCACAATGATGTGTGCCTACAGCAAAAGCAATTGCAACTATTATATAAACCTGTATTTGAAACCACTACCATGTTCCACAAAAATGATGGCACAGATTCATAAGTATCCCAATTTATAATTTTTATTTACACATAAAAGTATGTGAAACTGTTACATACACCTGTATTTGAACCCAGTACCATCTGAACCAAAACAAGGTTGGATCAATGCATTAACAGATGGTGCTACAGAGTCAGTTGAGTTGCAGGTGTATTTTACATACTCAATAGAAAATTACAGACTTCACTGCTGTTGCATACACCTGCTACTTAATTGACTATTTGGCTGCAGGTAGTAATTGATTTCAGCCAGTGATAAGTTCCTTTTTGGCCACATATAACTGGTTTCAAATAAAGCTGTAGCTAATACTCTTCACTATTATTCTCATTTCTGTTATTTATTAACATTTTTATTTGCCTTGTAAAGTGAGGCTGTGTGATGCACAACATGGCGCACATATGCTTTTTAAAATTAAATGGGCATTGCGCACTAAGGCTTTATAGAAAATTTATGTCTATTGTGCAATGATGCTTTATACACAGTTAAAGTTGAGACTATGACATTGGTGATATAAAGAACAAGCACTGGGGTGTACAAAGGGAAAATATAAAGATAAAATGTGACAGTTAATATTGATTGTATAAAATACACTTGCTAAAGAACTGAATATGTGTCTAGATGGGCTAATGCAGTGTTGTTGGAGACAGGTGGTACTGGGTTCAAAATGGGGTGTAATCAGGAATTTTACAAGTGTGTATGATAATTTTCCATACAATTTCTAATACTACTGCCTTTTACCATTGCTTAGCGATGGTGCACATAGCGCACCATCACACAATGATTCTTTAAAGAAAAGAAATGGGGAAGATAAGAAAGTGGTGAAATGGGGAGAAAAACATGATATTATATGAAGAATATTAGCTGAATTTGGATTGCCACCCCACAGAGAGAGAGAGAGAGAGAGAGAGAGAGAGAGCTGTCCACAACACAATCATATTGTATAGTCAATTGGACAAAATCAAGGGTGTCATGAAGACACTGGTGTGAAATGGAGAGGTATATATATATATATATATATATATATATATATATATATATATATATATATATATATATATATATATATATATATATATATTGGGACAGGTGCCCTTTTTTTCTTTTTTGGCAGAGAGAGTGAAATCTAGGTATATGTGGATAAGGTAAGGTGGATAGGTGAAGAACGATGTTTAAATTATTTATCAGAAAACCAACTTTTTATGAGGCGCAGGCAAAAATGTGATGCAAGATTCAGGACATTCTACAAATATCTATTCAGTTGAAAGGTGTGCATTGGGTAGCAGATTTACGCTATGGTTTACTAAGTGTATGCCAATGCAAAATACAGTTGTTTGCAGGTAGGTAAGCAGTGCTCAAACATGAGCAACATTGCTGTGTGACAGTTACTCCACACCGGGGTTTTTGCGATGACTTAAAGCATTTATTGAATGTATCCAGTTTCTATGTTTGCCTGTCTGTTTCCCAGGTGGTCCAGATTCAGCAATACTACATTTCATGCAAATGAATAAGTACAGCCAAACCTGCAGTCATTTGTTTGTGATATGTGGTGCATAGCAAAAACAGTGGAATAAAATAAAATGAAAAGTAGGAAAACTGATGGAAAGGGAGACACTCTGAACTGAGCAATAGCAAGGTATGACATGCACACTACAAAATGATACCACACATCAGATATTTCTACATAGTTCAGGATTTTAACTCTTACACCACTACAGATAAATGCATCAGAATGTAGACTGTATAAGATCTTTATTATTTGCGTATTTATTTATTTATTTGACATTTGTAGACCGGGATAGTCCAACTGAGCTAATGCCCTTTTTCAGTGGAGGCCTGGGGAGAAAAGCTCCACAGTACAACTAAGCAAGAAAAATTGCAAGATTGAAGTAAAATACAGTAAAATATATACAGTAAAGTAATTAAGCAAATGTCCATAATAGTAAGAGAAAACAGCAACAAAGACATATAAACTAAGTAGTAAGTATAGGATTAGGTAATAACTAAAAACTGGCAAAAACACATTAGGATTGTCATCAGTCCACAACTCAAAGCAGTTTGTTTTATAAGCTATGGTAGGTATAGATATTTATAAATAACAAATTGCAATTAGAATGCAAGTAGCATGGTTCCAGAACTAGGAAGTGAAGGTGTGACTTGAACTTTTAACCCTCTTTATTATATTTGGATGTAATGCACTTACTGATCACACAACCTGCTAGAATTCTGCTTGCAAATATAGAGTTTTGTCTTACTTGTGTTCTTGGTACTTCATCAGTTATCTGAGCAGTACTGTGTAAGGCATGCAATATCCTTGGCCTTAAAATTTGTGTGGATATTAACTGGGAGTTACATGATATGCATTTGCCAGCAAGGGAGGGCTAGGTTGGATGGCACCAAACATCTATATACTGTTCTTTTGGGGGTCCATTGTTGAGTTACTGTTATGGTACAAACAAGGCTACACTGGTCTTGTGGGTGAGCTCATGTACTGTTATGTTACAAACAAGCGTAGCCTGTTCTTTTGTGGGTAAGCAAAGTTGTTTTTCATGTGGCACAAACAAGGATATGATGTTGTTGTTACTCTTCTTGTTCTACTTCCTGCCTGTTGTTTGATATTGGGAAGGGTTGTGAAGTCAGAAACTGCAATGTATACCATCACTGTCTAAATTCTCTTTTTACAGATTTTCCAGTACAAAGGTATGGTGCAAAAATAAGGCCATGTAGTGAGCATCAGTATACTTCAGAGGCAGGACTGTATGAATCTTTGATCCCTGAGGCATAGTACTTAGTAATGGGCACATATGAGTAAATTAAAGATCTCTCTGTTGTCACATGTTAAAGTAGTCTGCACAAATCCTGTCCCCACGCCACTGGCTGCAACACCACATCCCAGCACATTACGGAAACAACCTGTTATCACCCCGTTTGTTGGCCCTGCACTATCTGGGCCCTCAGGTAGTTCTGCCCCATAGGATAGACCAGTGGTTTTATAATATTAGCGGCAACGAAAAGCGCTTAATTAAACAGTGTTCGTGCTCTGTAAGACTTGTTGGGACCTTCATTTATTTGGTTTTATAATATGTTTAATTTACATTTCAAGTGTATATAACACTTTGTTTAAGTGTTTTTCAAATGTAAACATGAATTCAGTGGACTGCTTAGAGTCTCCTTTAAACAATGCTGAGTTTACCATTTTGCTAAATTGTTTAATTGCTATTATTTTATTATTTTAATTGCCTAATTACTACAACATGGGCTATATTAGGAGCTTTGGAATTAATTATTATTTGAGTTCTGAAGAAGTCAAGAAGAGGATAAAAGTGCTTAACTTGTGGATTTTTATCTCAGTGTGATTAACAAATGTGGATCCGTTTCCTTACTTGTTTTTTGGGCCGAAGTGGATTTTGTGTTTTTCCTTCTGATGTCCTCTAACTTCCCATTTTAATTTTGTATTATCAATCTTGTGAAATTTAGATAAATTAACTATCCCTATCAGCTAGGGTTAAAATTCCTCAAAAATAAATGTACTGAACTGGGAATAGTTCTACTTTTTTGCATCTTTCCATATATGGAAAATTCCTAACTTGAATAATTTCCTTAGCAAATTTCCACTAGATACCCACTAGTCTACTGAGTTTGATTTTATTATTAAACAGTTGCAGTAGCCCAACAGGTAGCACACTCACCTTTGGTGCAGGAGGCTGAGTGTTCTTTTACCAAAACACCATGTAGATGAATTGCTGACATTACAGTGCAGCATGGGGTGGGTTACTATATTCCTACGTGGATTACCTTTCAGATGAGGACCACTCTGCGTGAGTTGGTGGTTGCTCAGGTTGATGTAAAAGATCCAACAGCTCCTATCAATAAGAGCAGGGGTCCTTTTATTTACAATAATACAAAATAAATTATGAGCACATTTACAGTAGTAGAAAATAGAAACACATCTCAGCAGAACTGCAATTCACACATCTATAGACCCCCACTCCTTTTCCCACAACCACCACTAAATTTTTCTCAGTATACTTGGAATAAACAAATTATCACAGAACATAATTTATTTCAATCTTTGATTTCAAATAATCTAAAAATAGAAAACATTTTCTTGTCTACCTTTTAACATATTTTTTATCTAAACCTTCATTAAATCCATATTCAACCATATCCATATTCAAATGTTTATAATTTTGAAATACGGTCAAAAATTTCTTCTCTACTAATATTTCCCATAACTTTCAAACTGTCTTACAGTTTAGAAAAATATGATTTGTGGTTTTCAATTCCTTACAATAAAGGCATATCCTTTCATCTATTTTATATGACATATTTGCCTTCACAGGTAGATAATTTATTTGTAATATCTAAAAAATCTTCACACTGCTCATTTTCATACACCAAACATTTTTTAACTTTAGAGCACTGGTTGTTTTCAGTTGTTAAACTATTCCATGGATTAACATAATGATACTCTATCATAATGCTTTTATACCATATCCATCTGTTATTTTCAAACTTGTCTATATTTAATTTCCACATTTCTTTTTCCTTATAACTTTTTTATTTCTTCATTCCTCCATTCTCTTTCTCTTTTATTCAATCTTACTAAATCCCATTCTTTATTATACTTTTTCTTAAACAGTTTTCTTATATAAACACTCCCATCTCCATTAATCCATTCCAACACTCTATGTAAATTCAAGGATGCACCATAAACTACTGGATTTAATAATCTTAAACCTGCTCTAACCTTGTCTACAACATTACACCTTTCTTGACTGGACTCAAACTACAACTTCAACTTAATCTAAATGTTATTTCAGTAATCTGTTTTTCACTTTCTTTAAGTATCATATGTATGCTCGCCATATAGTCAGTTTACCCCATCTATATTGACTTAATTAAGTGAACTTTTTATTTTAAGATCATCTGTAGTTATTCATTATAATACTCAACTCTCTAAGATCCTGTACAATTTTTATCCATTGCTGCTTAACAACTTTGATAGGTCTGAAAGTAATTCCTAATGCCAAAATTCAACCAAACCCAAATGAGTGTCCTTTATGACTTCTTCAAGTCCAAAACCTTTACCTTTGTTACTATTTAAACACATTCCTAAACTTTGCAAAGAGTAATTTGTTCTTACAATTATTTGTTCTTTCATTTTACTATTCTTGGGTACTAGATTCATATCATCCACATACAACATAATAACTGGATATTCATTACCTTTATTTTGTATAAACCTTGTCTCTATTATAGGTTCATAGGTAGGTACTAGGCTATCTGGCTGAGGGAATTTATAAGCCTAGCCAGAGTGTGTCGGCTTTCGCCGCCCCATTGATTAATCAACTGATCCTCTGTCAAGCAGAGCCAATGAAGTAATCCCAGGGGTGTATTTTCTGTTACCCATCCACTCGTCAAGGTTTCTCATGAAGAATGTTAGTGAAGGGCTCTGCGTGATGTAATTTGGAATTTTGTTCCAAAGCATGGGGAGTCTCTGTGACAAGAATAAATCCCTCCAGCATGTTCTATTTATTGTTGTGTCGAGGTTTAACTCACTAGAGTGTGTGGCTCACAGTGACTTGTCTTTCTTTAGGTGGAACATGTCCAACAATTCTGAGTCAGACATGGCTTTGTAAGTCAGGCAGAGATCACCTCTGAGTAAGTAATATGCCACTGAGTACAGCCGGAGTTTTTCAGTCAGGCTGCATAAGACATATGTTTGAGACCAGTAATCCTCTTAGTGAGGTACTTTTGTGGTCTTTCCAGCTGTTAGAAGTGCCTTGTGAGGTACATCCCAAATGGGGCATTGTACTCTATGATGGGTCTAATGAGTGACAAGTAGAGGGGCACTATAACCTCTTTATTTCTAGATGAAAACCCTTTAGTAATTAGATGGGCTACATAGAAGGATTTCCTAACTACTTTGGCAATATGATTGTCAAAGGAGAGATCACTATCTACCTGGGTCCCCAGATCTCTTATTACCTCTTCTGTATTAAGGGGGCTGCCACCTATGTGGTAATTTGTGGGTGTTTTGTTTTTCCCAAATGAGATGACTATGCATTTTTTGGCATTTAGCTCGAGGCCATGACTTTGACACCAGATGTCCATCTCAGTAAGGCCCTTTTAGAGGATGTCCGTGACAGCCGGAGAGTCAATTATGGCTCCCAGTTTGCAGTCATCAGTGAGCTTGGTTAGCCATAGTCCTCCTGTGTTTGCCTGTACTTCTGAGAAGTATATGCCGAACAGTAGGGGTCCCAGGACCGAGCCTTATGGGACACCACTTGTGACTGGTTTAGAGTCGGACTTGGAGCCCACTATTCTTACCGTGTAAGTTCTGTCTGTAAGATAGTTGGCAACCCATCTCATGACAGAGGGGTTTATGTTCAGGCTGGTGAGCTTTTCTGTAATACTGAGTGGGGAATGGTGTTGAAAGTAGGCTGTGTGAACCACCTTTCCCTCATCTATGGCCTTGGTGACTGTCTCGAAGAAGTCAACCAGGTTTAGTAGGCATGATCTGCCCTTAACAAAGCTGAACTGGGTCGGGTCAAGTGTTTGGAGGTTCCCAATGTCTTTGTTTATGAGTTCCATGATGATGCGCTCCATAGCCTTGCAGACCAGGCTAGTCAGGCTTATGGGGCGATAGTTACCAGGGTCAGTTGTGGCCCCTCCTTTGTGGAGAGGAATAACCATTGCTGTGCACCATTCTATGGGCATGTAGCCTGTGGAGAGGCTGAGGCTGAACAGCGTGTTTAGGTGGGTGGTTAGTTCGTTCTGTAGTTCGTGCAAGATGCAGCCTGGGACACCATCTGGTCCCATTGACACTGTGTTTTTGGCTTTTGAAAGGGCTGTTTTCACCTGTGCATCTGTGATTTTTGGGACACTACACTTTTCTGGTATTGTTGTGGGCCCTTTTGGAGGTGAGAGTGGGTGAAGTTTGCACTGAATCTATCTGTCAGGATGTTGGCAATATCAGTAGGTTCAGTATATTTTGTGCTATTTTGCACTAGTTCAGTGCATATCTGTGAGTTGCCACTTAGATTCTTAACATAGCTAAAGAAGGCTTTGTGGTTATCTTTTGAATCCTTGGCTATTTTTTTTTTTAAGTTAGCCTTGGATGATTTCAGATTTCATGAGGGACCTCAGTTTCTTACTCATACTGATCAGGGATGTCTTTCCTTATTTGTATTTGCTTTTTTTCTGAACTAGTTTCCTCCTTCTATTGTATAGCCTGTTTATTGCAGGGGTCCACCAAACTGGTTTCCTTCTCTTAGAGGAGTGAGTCTTGGATTTGCTAGGGATGGCACAATCCATGCATCCTTGTAGGTGCACATAGAGTGCATTTGTAAAGGTTTCTGCATCTTGGGCAGCGTTATCCTTTAGCGTGGGGGCTGTGAAACTTACCACCTCTGTCTTAAGTAAGGTAAAGTTTGCTTTAGAAAATTTTTTTACTGTGGTTTCCTTAGTTGGGGGTGGTGGTGGGGTGTGAACATCCAGAGTGATTAGTTTATGGTCTGATCTAACTAGTGACGGGTTGACCTCCAGTGTTGAACACCTGTCGCCCATGTTGGTGATGACAAGGTCCAATATGTTTTCACCTCTGGTAGGGGAGTTTACCAGCTGATCCAGGACGTTTGAGTTGATGAATTCCATGAAGCGCTGGGCTTGGGAATTTGTACTCGAATAGTTTTCCTAGTGAATGGTAATGTAATTAAAATTGCCCAACATCAGAGTGTTTGGTAGAACCTTCATGTTTTCCAATGTCTCCAGAAAGGTGGAGTGGTGGTCCTGGGTCATAGAGGGTGATCTGTAGCAGGCCAAAATTTGCATTGCAGATTTGCCCAATGTTAGTTGCACAAGGATGATCTCAGAGGTATCATGCTGTGCCACTAACCTAGAGGTGTAGGTATCCTTGATGAATATGGATACACCCCCTCCTTTTGTGTTTCGGTCCATGTTCTGTGGCCGAAACGTGTGGTATGAGTTGTAGCCCGGTAGAGCTGGGGTGCTCTCTGGAGCCTTGAACCAGGTTTCAGTTACTGCACAGATGTTGACGTTCTCCATACTGAGGAGTGCTTTGAGCATGTGCATTTTGAGATTTAAACTCATGGCGTTGAGTAGCATAACCCTCAGTTTTTTGTTAATTGTGCTGTTTACAGAGGTGGGTTTGACTTTTGAGCCTTGCCTAAAAAAGGCACTATGGGGGCAGCAAGAGCCTTGGACAGTATTTGAAAGCCTAGTTACTGCTTGTTACTAAACAATTCATAACCATAGCAAATAAAACACTATTCATAAATCATCCCTTTTCATTCCTGTAGTCACCTTTATTACCTCACTTCACTAACCATTTACCAATACTTTAATATTAGTATTCTTATATACTAACTGAATTACTTTCTGTATTTTTCTACTTATATTATATTTTTTTCAAAATTTCCAATAATACTTAGTAATTTATTGTATCAAAAGCTTAATTTATCTATCCTATCAAAATGTTCCCTTGTTTCCTTGCCTTATATCATAGGTTCATAGGCTAGAACTAGGCTATCGGGTCTAGGGCCTATACAAGCCTAGCCATAACAATTCTCTAGCTATTTCTTTCCACAATATTTACATCCCTGGACCCTTGTCTAGCAGGGTAACTGGCATGATCCCTGGTGTAAATTTCCTATCTCCCATCCAGTCGTTTATACTTGTTACTATACAATTCATAACCATAGCATCTATTATTTCCCTGAATATCATTACTATCTCCTAACATCCTCTCCCTTTAATTCCATATACACCATCTTCTAACACCTTATTTATCTCATTTTCTATTTGTTTTTCTAAAATCTTCATAAATATCTAGTAATCTGTATAATTTAAAACCACTAGTCTCTAATGTATCTCACTCCTTTCTACCTTTTTCCAGATAGATACATTTCATTACATCGCATATTTTTGTGTAATGAATAACATCTTGTAAGCATTCATTCAATACACATGTAACCCCAGGATTTAATAAAATCCATGTAGGCACCATGTAGAGCCTACATGGAATGTATAACATGGCCACAGTTCCCCATCAGCAGTGCGCCATGTATATTAATGATGGTGCACTGCTGAGGGAAAGCATAGGAACAGGGAATTGAATCTGTGTAGGGAGAAATAAAGAGGCTACCCATAGATGTGCATGCCTGGTCAGATGTTATGTACAGGATAAGGCTCCCTGTAATGTTCCTTGCTACTGTTGAAATGCTGTGATTTGTTTTAAATGTGTAATATTTTATTTTTATGAATTCTTTTCCTCTCTGTATGTTTCTGTGGTACAGCGTGGAATGCAGCAATGCCAAGCTGTGCACACATACAGACAGCTGACTCCTGCTACATATCTAAAAATAGAAACTGGATGTAATTAATTATTATGACTACAGTTTTCTTTTTAAATTGACATTTGTGCGGCATGGCACAGAGTGCCGCAGAGCTGAGTGTCACTTATACATACATCGCTGACACCTGCCAGACATCTATAAATATAAACCAGATATGATTAATTATTTATTTCTGTGTCTGTTTGAGCATGATTGCACAGCACAGCATGGTGCTCAGCAATGCTAACAGATAGCCCAGTAGTATATGTGAAGGTACACTAGTTTCATAATATCCAAGTAACTAAATGGGAAGAGTTACAGCCTAATGCTTAGTAGGTCCTGGGTTTGAGTCTGTAGCAGTTATAAAATGTCTGTAATTTAATTTAGTATAAATGTTTAATTTTAAAATCAAATTTGAGAAATATGGCACTGCTGCACTGTGCTGAGTACTGCTTAAACATGCTAATGGCTACTACTGTTTGTGCTGTGCTGCACTTCACTAAAACCATGGTTTTGTGAGGTTTTGTGCTGCTTAGCTCTACTTAGCTGGTTTGCGTGCTGCTAAGTGATGCTGTTGTTTTTTGAATGGTACTCAATGAAGTGTAATGGCAGTAAAACAACCTATTTTAGACACAATAGATGGGAATTCTGCACCATTCTTTGGAGTCTGCTTATCTGCTGATATGTCATGTGACGTTGGAGAGGGTGCACACTTTCAGGTGCAGAGATGGAGTGTGCAGGAGCCCAGTGTCTTTGTTGGGCTCCTGGTAAAGAATTATGAACCCAGGCTAATGCAGGGCAGTTTCCAGGTCTCAGAATGTAAGACAGATGTCTGGGATGGGTTGGCCAGGAAACTTGCCAGTGCTACTGGCATCCCCCACACTGCTGAGCAGTGTTCTCACCATTAGGATGACCTGAAGAGGAGAACAAGGGGAACCTTGGACACCTGGGTCCAAGAGGCAAGAGCTGGCATGCCCCACAAATATGTAAGTATGTTATCCACTGTTTTACCAAAATGCAAGCTTAATGTCTGCAAAACTGTTATACATAATGGTGTGCTTCTCTCCCAACAGCTGCAGCAGAGAGGGCTTGCAATGTTGAGTCCAATGCTGGGCACCTGGCCAGGTTGAGTCATGAGCGTGATAAGTACAAATGTATTATGCTAACTGAAGTGCAATAAGCAAGAAAGAGTAAGGCATTTATTGCAATACAGTATACACAATAAAAACTGTAGTGCAATAAATGGGCAAGTAGAACTGTAGTGCAATACATGGGCAATTAGAGCTGTAGTGCAATTAATAACTGTATTGCAATAAACAATAAACAATACCAATAAGCATAATAAAGATGGTGTACAGCAGGATTGTGTTGCCATAACCATTGCAGTAGAGCTGTATGCATTGCTTGTCTATGGTAAGATTACTGCAGTCAAGTATAACACTGTAATAGGTGTAGAATGCAAAACTAATGGCCTGCTAATTAACTAATTGCTCAACTCATGGCACTGTCCAAGGCTGTTTCCAGACTATCAGTCACATAATGCTCTCTGTTCCTTCTACTTCAGGTAATAAAGGCATATGGGTGAGGTAGACAACTCTATGGGGCAGATATTGTGTGTGGACTTTACAGAAATGTATCAGCAATACCAATAAATTGTTAGGTAGCATTGTTGATTCCTAAATAAATCTGTCTTAATAAATGTAGTATGGCTGTATTCCATGCATGTGTGTTCTACTGTCACTGCAGTCAAGTATAACATTGTAATAGCTCTAGAATGCAAAATGAATGACCTGTAACACATATTACTCAACTCATAGTGTGGTTCAAGGTTGTCCCCAGGCCAATATCTGTCACACAATGCTCTCATTTTCTCACACTCCAGGAACAAAAGGTATAAGGTTAAGGTAACCAATGTTATGAGCAGATATTGTGTTTAGATTTCATAGATGCTTATCAGCAATACCAATACAGTGTTAAGCAGCATTGTTGATTCCTAAATAAATCTATCTAATTATTTCTAGTACAGCTGTATTCCTTGCATATCTGTTCTAAGATGCTGCAGTTAATTGTTGCATTATTTGCAGATGTCCTCCTGCAGTCACAGGTATTGGGTTCTATTCCAATGCCAGCCAACTAAGGCATGACAGTTGTCTAGTTTATGTACTGTACAGAAACATGCCTCTGTCACGATTTCTTATAATGTAATTAAACCTGCTTAATCTGTCTTACCAGATTACCTGGAATGCAATGTATTACCAAATCCACTTACAGAACACCTTAGTAATTATATAAGTCCACATTATGTGAAACTGTTCTGTGTAGTTGTGTACCTGCATTTGTTATTGCTTGGCCCATACTAACCCATGCTAACAGCTTGAGAGGTATGTACATGCTACATCAGCTATAGGAGAATTGAAATCACTGTACTCAAAACTGACATTACACACCTGTAGAGTATTTATTATCAGTGTTTTCAGGGATATAATCTGAATTGTCAGTAATGGAATGCTTTTTTTCTCTCTCCCCACACCTTAGTTTCATTTATTTATTATTGTTATTTATTACTATGATTTAATATTAATGTATTTTGTTAAACTAACTATATTTTGGTAAAATGTGATTTATTATTGTTATGCTTTATTATGATTCAATATTAACATATTTTGTTAAACTAACTGTTTTGTTGACCTTATGGTTTAATTCTTACTGGCATGCTGTTAACATACTATGTTACTTAATATGTTGTGTTATACATAATATACATTAATATGTATTTATATTAATAAATATGATGTTCCATTCTGTTAATACTAACAATGGTTTTGTAATGGTTTGGGTGTTACTAACCTTAACTTATTGCTATACCTCATTTACCACAGCATGTCAAGGTAGGCTGGCTCCAGCTAACCTGCCTTCCTTGCCTCCTCCAGCCATGGCACCATATCCCAGCACATCTGGGACCCAGACAGGTGGAGCCCCCTCTAATGACCCTGCACTACCTGCAGCATCAGATTGTACCGCCGCATAGGATGGAATCCCCTGTGGGAGTGGTGGTGGAGGGGGAGTTATCACCCAGGCTATGCTGCCAGTTTTGGTGCACAGCATAGTCTACTGTGGTTTAGACCAACACCTACTCTGGATCAAGGACATGCTGGTCAGCCTGGTGGGGTAGCCTCACCCCGGTGCCCAGCCTCCCCCACTGCCACCCCCAGAATAGTGACAGACCAATGCTGACAGTCCCATGGGTGGAGATGTGAGTGATCCTGCTGCATTGTGGAGGCACATGGGATTTAGATTAAACAAAACCCTCCCTATCCGAGATATTCACCCCCTCATATGTCACACACTGTCCCTATCTGCTGTCTTGTCTATCTTGTCTGTCTGCAAATGCATCCCCACTTACCCAACTTACCTCCCCCACATGTACCTATGTGCCTTCCTCAACATTTCACTCTCACCTTAAACAAAAATGGCTCCTGTCCCAAAAAGAAATATTGCCCCATACATACCTCTCCATTTCGCACACATGTCCACTGGACACATGTAATTTTATACAATTGGCTTGACAATACAGTTATGCTGTCCTCACCCCTCTCTCTGGGGGTGAGAGTTCAAAGTCATGTACAAAAAAATGGATAGGTATAGTTCTTTCCTACACCCTTCCTGCACATCCCTACCTGCCTTTCACTATGTTTTCCCTCTGCTTGCACCCCATTTCACCACTTTTCTATCTCCCCATTTTTCTTTTCTTTATATTTTTTAGCACAATGCTTCTCTCAGCTCAGCTAAATGGAGCATATTGACTATATGTGTTTTTAAAATTGTAATACATACTTATAAAATAAACACCTGTCCCATGTTTTGAACCCAAGACCATTGCACCTGAATACCACTGCATTAACCTGCCATGCCACACAACTCTTAATTAAAACAGGTCATTTAAATGAAACATAGTAATTGCCAGTTATAGTCATTAAGCGTGTTTCAGTGGAGCTGCAAGTTGTGTGGCGTGCCGTGCAAATTTGATTAAAAAGTAATGGAAAAAATGGGAGTGTACCTTGGATTCTGGTGCAATAGAATACCACTAGAAAGCCAAAGACATAATAATGGATGTAACCGAGGCCTGTGATAGCAGGTAAATGTGCACTTTTATCAGCAACATGTAGAAAGACACCTGCTAGGACATTAATGGCAAAATACATGTTCAGCTGAAACCCTGGTGCAGAAATACATCCATATAAAGCCATGCACATACTGATGAGTGTGAGTCTGAGTCATTTTCAGCATCAGGCAGTGGTATATTCACAGTTAAGGAGCTGGATAAAACATCACTCGTGATGGCATAATAAAAAATAACTATCACCAGTATTTTAATCCCATTGTATGAATGCTAATTACTGTGTATAGGGGTAAAACATAATAAGATAAACCTTACCTTTTACTGTTGCTCTTCTTATCTGAATCCCTGATACCTGGGGTGTATCCAGTGGAGATGTATGGAGTTTGACGTAGTTCTGCTCCAGTATCCAGAACCCCATCATGTTCTATGGATGACTCCGACCCTCCATGCAGACAGGCATGCAACTCTTCTATCTCAGTTACTAGTGGTTCAACCGATAGACAACATACATCTGAATAGCTCTTGTAGCAAACACGCAGCACACTCTTTAGCACAATGTATCATGCCAGTTGCTTGGCTTCTGACCTAACTGTAGTTTCTGCACTTACCACCAATAGCATTTATATCATTAATCAAATCCCAGCAGGCATGGTTGCAATTGACAGTACAGATCTGATTTATTTTGGCCAATCATCCATCGACTGTGAAGATATATGGCCTGCAATAAGATCTCATTCTGAGCATGTGAGAACTTCCATTTTCATGGCTTGCATTTGGCACAGATAATCTTGAGGGAGGAAGGAATAACTTGTGTGAGGATATACACAATCTAATGCTGGCTTGTATGGTGCTGGCAGGTGCCTGTAATATGTATATGTATATATATATATATCTATATCTATATATATATATATATATATATATATATATATATATATATATATTCACTTTATAATCCTGAAATCATGAATGAAATATCGAATTTCAGAATTTTGAGATCATAAAGCCAAAACCATACAATACCGAAATCCCAGAACTGTGAATTTTAAAATCGCGAATCCTACACTAACCATACACCACACACATACACATACACACACCTTCCCCTCATAGACAAACACACAAACCTACACTACTTTATTAGCATGGGATGCAAGTCCCCCTACAACCCCCATGTGGGGGCTGCACCCCCCCATCCCCCCTACTTAAATATACTAACTCCAAGGTCCACTACACAGACAAACACACGAAAACACCACCACACACCTACATTCCCCTCACACACACACACATCACAGTCACAACACACACTAAAGCCTCTAACCAACACCCTTAAACATAAATACTTACCTGAACTTCCACCTATCCATTCACACACCGCAACACCAGAAGCGCTACTTCAACATCTCCGAACTTCGAGATTTTAAAATTGACCTATATACATATATATATATATATATATATATATATATATATATATATATATATATATACACGTGTGTGTGTGTGTGTGTGTGTGTGTGTGTGTGTGTGTGTGTGTATGGGTCCCTATCCGAAACTTGAATTCCTACAAGAAATACATATGGGAGTCTAAAACTTGGCTAAAGATAAATATTCTGACACCATATAATATTTAGAAATGTCAAAATCATGCAAGGTGAAAAATGTTGAAATCCTTGCAAATATTCATTTATTTATTTATTTTATTTCCATTTATTTACCAGGAAATTCCAGCTGGGTCACAAATAACATTTCAGTGAGGGCCTAAGGAGAAAAGGTCCATCTGTTCTGCATGCATTAAGTGACAGACCCGATTTAGTATAAATGTGTAAAAAAGTGAAACATAAAACAAGTTATATGTATAGATACAGCAATAAAAGTCAGAGACCATCAAAAACTACACATAAAAGAGATGTAGTCCAAGTAATCACCATTGCAGCTGCTATAATCCATAAAAGTCTTTTATTAACACAATTATTGTGCGCTTTCGTCTCAATAAAGAGAGACTTCATGAGAATAACAAAAAAGGCATAAAAAAGGCAGTTTAAATACTAACATCAAATGAAATTCCACCAGTGAAATGTTAAATGTAATTCAAAACCTTCACACATCAATTAATTAATTAAAAAAGCCTGGATAGAATCACCACAAAGCAGCTTTTTGCAGCATAAATTAAACAATGTAATGGTTCAATATATTTAACCAAACTTTTTTAAAAAAAACACATATACCTTACAGTTTGCTATATTGTATCTGCTTTTTCATGTAACATAGGAACAATAGAAATTGCATCATTTAAGCCTGGGGGGAACATTGCAGCTAACCTAAGTTGCCATTCTGTTTCTGTTTTCTTTAAAATATTTTTCCAGTCACCCCTCCCCCGCTAATCAATTTAATAATTTTCACTATCCCAAATAAAAACTTATCAAAGTTAGAACAAGTCTGAGAATGTTTATACAGTGCACTATTCTGCTTCCCATTTTTGATATCATTTACATGTTCATATATTCTACATATTAAGGGACGTTCAGTCTTGCCTACATAAAAGTAAAAACATGTGGCACAAACACTTAAATAGACCACTTTGTTAGTCTTAGAATTTCCCTTTTTAAAGTAAACTCTGCTATGCATTCTGTTGTTTAGGGTAATGAATTTGTCCTTAAAAATAAAGGGGCATTGACTGCAAGCTCCACAAGGCTTTGTACTGGGATCTATTGTACTAGTGCAGTCCATCCTATGTTCTAGGAGCTTCTTGAAATTTGCTTCTGTACTATATACAAATTTTGGTTCTTTACTCACCTTATCATAGACATATTTATTTACATTGAATATGTTCCAGTTGGAACTCAAGGCATTCTTAATCTTTTTGGTAAGATGGTTATATTGTAACACACATGCTTAATCATGTAAGACCTTGTTGGTGTCAATCTTACATTCAGTATTAGATGGGGCCAAACCCACTCCAACAGTGGATTGTAAACAGTACCTAATTTTTTGTATATTTCATCTATTATTTCCATAACAAAGTCTTTGGGGTATCCCCTCTCCTGGAACATAATATAAATTTTATCTAGTTCACTTTTTACGTCATCATAATGTGATGTCATCCATGCTGCCCGGATAGCTTGTCCCTTCACAATGCTTCTTTTTTGAGTTATAGGGTGGATGCTTTGGAAATGTAAATAAGAATTGCATAGCGTTTCCTTTCGAAAAATCCTTGATCTAAAACCACTATTGTCATGGAAAATATACGTATCTAGAAAATTGATACCTGAACCATCAAATTTATATGTAAATTTTAAAAATTCTGCTGTATTATAGAGATATTCTACAAACTGTTCAACCTCAATACTAGGTCCATTCCACAAAATAAAAATATCATCCAGAAATCTGACGTACATTCTAATTCTATGCCAAAAGGGGCATTGGAATACATGGTTGGTCTCCCATCCCAGCAGTACTAAATTTGCATACATGGGGGCACAAGCCGCCCCAATCGCTACCCCATTAATTTGCTAATAAAACTCGCCCTCAAAATAAATATAATTATTTTCTAGGACTAGACTCATAATTTCACATATAAATATGATCTGGTCATGTGCAAGATTGGAATAACGAAACAAGGCCTCCTCAAATAAAGCCATCCCAGCTACTCTAGGAATAACAGTAAATAAATATTTTACATCTACTGTTAGATAAATCAAATCTTCCTTCCATAATTCATTCTTTAAATGACCCAAAAAGTCCCATGAGTCTTTCATTAGATGTTCATTTTTCTTCACCACATGTTGTACCCAGAAATCCATATACACTGTTAGTGGATGTGTCTTAGACCCACTTGCTGCAACTATGGGTCTAAAGGGGGGGGGTTCAATATTTTTATGGACCTTGGGTATGCCAAAGAATACAGGAATAATAGTTTTATTATTGTACAAAAAATGATGGTCCTCCACATCTTTTCTCTGATTTATAAGGTATTCTTCTAAAAATGAGTCAATACATGAATAGGCGATGTTTATCTGATTTTTGAGACCCTACATATGTTGCACCATCAAATAACATTTCCTGCATCACATTAGAATAATCCATCACCCTATACAACACAATGGCCCCAGCTTTATCTGAGATCATGATGTGAACTGAATCATCCTTCCTAAGGTCCATTAACAAAGCATATTTTCTTTTGGTAAGTTTCCAAGGTATTTTTGTGTTACTTAAATGAATATCATAAATATCTTCCATGACAACTTTCTCCTATGTAGCCAGTGGATTAAATACACTTTTTCTTTTGGGTGTACCTGCTCTACTTTCCGTATTTTCATTTAAGGGGTTAGATGGTTTATTAGTTGAAAAATATACTGAGATTTAATTTTCTCATATATAATTTTAGGGCCACAAGATCTTCTACTAAATTGTCCCTCTTTTCAGGAATAAATTTGACCCCTTTCTGTAGCAAACTGAAATATTCTTTTGAAATTACCCTATCTGAATAATTATAAATAGTAAAACCCTCAGACGTACACACAATGTTGGTGGGTTCATCTAATTCCTGTAGTTGTTCTTCTGTCTGTAACGGCTCTTTCTCCCCATCTTGGGGTAATAACTCCTGCCATATTCCCCACTCTCTGTGTACCTTTGGGCCAGTCTCTCTGTGAATCTTACCCCTGGAAAATTCTGCGGTTCAGAACCATCACCCTCATAGTCCACACTAGCATTTGTAACCACTTCACTGTAAGCTAATTTCTGATTCTCACTACTTCTATGTGTATCAGGTATTCTCCCAACAGGATATGCCTGTTTGTTATTATATTGTCTAATGTCCCTCTCTAATTTGTGTTTCTTTCTATGATATATGTTGAATTTTAAAATACAAACTGGTATATTGAGGAAACATTAAATCTTGTCTTATTTTGCCATCCAGGGATTCAGCTTCCTGGACTAACATAGTTTTTTGCTTTTCATAAAAAAACACAGTCTTTTTGACAAGATTCAAACCAACATTATCAAAAAATGCAACAAACTCTTCAATACTTTCTGAATCGTAGTTAATACCAAAAGGAAATTTAAACATTCTTAAACCTTGTGAAACAATTTTAAGTTGCAAACATTTATTAAAGTATGCTATATCCATATCCAGTGTCTTTACTTTAAAAAGTCTTTTCTCAAAGAAATATATCATGTCCTTTAAAGAACCAAAAGTGTCATTTGTACTGTGTATTGCACCCGAAGCAGAGTTATAGGGTGCATTGACATGATTTGGTCCAAAATTAAACTGTTTGGCTACCAAATTCATGTATCAGCTACTAACATTGTCCATATCCCCAAAGTATGTCCATTTATATCAGTTTGTCCATTGGAAACACTTTGTTCTTGTTGTATACAAGACCTAGCATTATTACGACTATTAAAGCCGTTATGCTCACTTTGTGAGCTAAACCCCCTAGAAAAAGAGAGTACAGTATCTCCTTTGGATGCACAACCATCCTGTATGTTCCTAGAATGTGTTGATCATACATTGACAGCCCACTGGAGCTCCATCATCATCACTGAGTTGGAAAACAGTCCCTTTAGTACCACTAGAAAAACAGGTGTTAATGGCTCTTGTTTCTTGTCCAGTAGTGGTACTAAAGGGCCTGTTTTCCAACTCCGTGATGATGACAGAGCTCCAGTGGGCTGTCAAGGCAATGGCTGTCCTATTCATTTACAGAGCCATGTGACCAGAAAGCATGGTGAATACCAGGAGAATGTCATGGCATCCAAACCACAGAGAAATACACAGAAAGCATTTGGTACGTGTTCTAAAGAGTATAGTATGGAAAATGTATGACCGACGTGTTCCAGGAACATACAGGATGGTTGTGCGTCCAAAAAAGGTACTGTACTCACTTTTCCTGGGGGTTTTAGCTCACAAAGGGAGCATAACAGCTTTAATAGTCATACTAATGCTGGTTCTTGTATATAACAAGTATAAAGTGTTTTCAATGGGTCTAATGGGCAAACTGATATAAATGGAATACTTTGGGGGAGATGGACAATGTTAATAGCTGATACACAAATTTGGTAGCCAAATAGTTTAATTTTGGACCAAATAATGTCAATGCACCCTATAACTCTGCTTTGGATGCAATACACAGTAAAAATGGCAATTATGGTTATATAAACGACATGATATATTTCTTTGAGAAGAGACTTTTTAAACTAAAGGCACTGGATATGATTATAGCATATTTAATGATTGTTTGCAACTTAAAATTGTTCCACAATGTTTAAGAATGTTTAAATTTCCTTTTGGTATTAACTACGATTCAGAAAGTATTGAAGAGTTTGTTGCATTTTTTGATGATGTTGATTTAAATCTTGTCAAAATGACTGTGTTTTTTTTTTTTATGAAAAGCAAAAAACTATGTTAGTCCAGGTAGTTGAATCCCTGGATGGCAAAATAAAACAAGATTTAATGTTTCCCCAATATACCAGTTTGTATTTTAAAATTCTTGATAAGGTGGAAAGGAGATGTAACAACATATATCATAAAAAGAAATGCAAATTAGAGAGGGACATTAAACAATATAATAACAAACAGGTATATCCTGTTGGGAGAATACCTGATACACATAGAAGTAGTGAGAATCAGAAATTAGCTTACAGTGAAGTGGTTACAAATGCTAGTGTGGACTATGAGGGTGGTGGTTCTGAACAGCAGAATTTTCCAGGGATGAGATTCTCAGAGTGACTGGCACAAAGGTACACAGAGAGTGGGGAATATGGCAGGAGTTATTACCCCAAGATTGGGAGAAAGAACAGTTACAGACAGAAGAATAACTACAGGAATTAGACGAACCCACCAACATTGTGTGTACATCTCAGGGTTTTACTAGTTATAATTACTCAGATAGGGTAATTTCAAAAGACTATTTTAGTTTGCTATCAAAAGAGGTCAAATTTATTCCTGAAAAGAGGGGCAATTTAGTGGAAGATCTTGTGGCCCTAAAATTATATATGAGAAAATTAAATCTCAGTATATTTTTTCAACTAATGAACCATCTAACCCCTTAAACGAAAATACGGAAAGTAGAGCAGGTACACCCAACAGAAGAGAAAGTAGTTATGGAAGATATTTATGATATTCATTTAAGTGATACAGAAATACCTTGGAACCTTACCAAAAGAAAATATACTTTGTTAATAGACCTTAAGAAGGATGACTCAATTCACATCATGATCCCAGATAAAGGTAGGGGTATTGTATTGTATAGGGTGATGGATTATTCTAATGTGATGCAGGAAATTTTATTTGATGGTACAACATATGTGGGGTCTTAAAAAATTAAATAAGCATCGCCTATTCATGTATTGATTAATTTTCAGAAGAATATATTATAAATTAGAGAATAGATGTGGAGGACCATCATTTTTTACACAATAAAAAAACTATTATTCCTGTATTCTTTGGCATACCCAAGGTCCATAAAAATATTGAAACCCCCTCTTTTAGACCCATAGTTGCAGCAAGTGGGTCTAAGACACATCCACTAGCAGTATATGTGGATTTCTGGGTACATGTGGTGGAGAAAACTGAACATCTAATGAAAAACTCATGGGTCTTTTTGGGTCATTTAAAGGATAAATTATGGAAGGAAGATTTGTTTTATCTAACAGTAGATGTGAAAGACTTATTCACTGTTATTCCTAGAGTAGATGGGATGGCTTTATTTGAGGAGGTCTTGTTTTGTTTTTCTGATTTTGCACATGACCAAATCACACTTATATGTGAAATTATGTGTCTAGTCCTAGAAAATAATTATATTTATTTTGAAGGCAAGTTTTATCAGCAAATTAAGGGGGTAGAGATGGGGGCAGCTTTTGCCCCCATGTATGCACATTTAGTACTGTTCTGATGGGAGACCAACCATGTATTCCAATGCCCCTTTTGGCATAGAATTAGAATGTACACCAGCTTTCTGGATGATATTTTTATTTTGTGGGATGGATCTAGCACTGAGATTAACCAATTTGTACAATATCTCAATAATACAACAGAATTTCTAAAATTTACATATAAATTTGATGGTTCAGGTATCAATTTTCTAGATACGTATATCTTCCATGACAACAGTGGTTTTAGATCAAGGATTTTTCGAAAGGAAACGTTCTGCAATTCTTATTTACATTTCCAAAGCAACCACCCTATAACTCAAAAAAGAAGTATCATAAAAGGACAAGCTATCAGGGCAGCACATATGACATCACATTATGATGATGTAAAAATTGAACTAGATAAAATTTGTATTATGTTCCAGGAGAGGGAATGTCCCAAATAATTTGTTATGGAAATAATAGATGAAATATATAAAAAATGAGGTACTATTTACAAACCACTGTTGGGAGTGGGTTTGGCCCCATCTAATACTGAATGTAAGATTGACACCAACAAGGTCTTATATGAGAAAGCACGTGTTACAATATAGCCATCTTACCAAAATGATTAAGAATGCCTTGAGTTCCAACTGGAACATATTTAGGGTAAATCAAGATGTCTATGATAAGTTGGATAAAGAACCAAAATTTGTATGTAGTACAGGAGCAAATTTCAAGAAGTACCTGGGACATAGGATAGACTGCTCTAGTACAATAGATGCCAGTACAAGGCCTTGTGGAGCTTGCAATCAATGCCCCTTTATTTTTAAGGAAAAAATCTTTACCCTAAACAACAGAATGCATAGCAGAGTTTACTTAAAAAAGGGTAATTCTAAGACTAACAAAGTGGTCTATTTAAGTGTTTGTGCCGCATGTTTTTACTTTTATGTAGACAAGACCGAACGTCCCTTAATATGTAAAATATATGAACATGTAAATGATATAAAAAATGGGAAGCAGAATAGTGCACTGTATAAACATTCTCAGACTTGTTCTAACTTTGATAAGTTTTTATTTGGGATAGTGGAAATGAATAAATTGGATGGCAGGGGGGGAGACTGGAAAAATATTTTAAAGAAAAAAGAAACAGAATGGCAACTTAGGTTAGCTGCAATGTTCCCCTGGGCTTAAATGATGTAATTTCTATTGTTCCTATGTTACATGAAAAAGCAGATAAAATACAGCAAACTATAAGGTATATGCGTTTTTTAAAAAAAGTTTGGTTAAATATATTGAACCCTTACATTGTTTAATTTATGCTGCAAAAAGCTGTTTTGTGGTGATCCTATCCATGCTTTTTTAATTAATTAATTGATGTGTGATAGTTTTGAATTACATTTAGCATTTCATTGGTGGAATTTCAATTGATGTTAGTATTTAAACTGCCTTTTTTATGCCGTCTTTGTTATCCTGATGAAGTCTCTCTTTATTGAGATGAAAGCACTCAATAATTGTGTTAATAAAAGACTTTTGTGGATTATAGCAGTTGCGGTGGTGATTACTTGGACTACATCTCTTTTATATGTATAGATAGTCAGACACACTCAAAAATACATATATGCCTATGGTCTGTAACAGACACACCTGCACAACAGGAGACATTATTCTTGTAGTGTTGGTATGCTGTGCCCTCCCCAAAGGTGAAAATTCATCCAGTATATATGGCATGAATAGTCTGTAGTTGACAACAGTAGGCAAGGGCTTCCAACAAAACATCACTATTAAGTGATGTAATATGTGTGTGTGTAATTATTGACTGTAACTGACCTTGCATATGGTACACATTTGACTGCAAAGGGTTGCATGCATAGGTAGTCCTCAAAAATCACAAAAACTGATAGACCAAAGTACAGCCATAAAGACGATAAAGTGGACTATAGAGGATAAGAAAGAAATTATGTATTATTACTATTATGCAAAACACCCAGAATTCCCAGACTGAAGATATAAAAACAAAATAAAAACTCCAGCAAAGCTAGAACTTCCACTGAGTGACCTCCCAAACCTCTTGTATCAGAGGCACATGGGATATATGCAAATGACCCTTATGAACATCAGGTCTTTCAGCTAATTGGTGATTCTGAATGCCCATGACTTGTTTCATCATTTTAATGGACAATTTCAGGCCAATAAAGCCAAACCCCACTAGTTGTGGATATGCATATTTCAGCCTTGTTATGACCTCATCAGCACAGCACAAGCAGAGTGTTTAACTAAGCATAAGAAACACAGGGCTGTTATACCCAGCTGATGTCCATTATCATTAGGGTCACTGTAAAAATATCCCAAATACCCATCAGCTATGTATAACAGCCCTGTGTTTCTTATGCTTAGTCAAACACTCTACTTGTGCTGTGTTGATGAGGTCATAACAAGGCCAAGAAGTCTAATAAAACAAATGAACTCAGTAATTAGGACTGTTCATACAGATCCATGTGATATAACAGAAGTAAACAAGATATATTACTGTGCAGTTAAATTAATAATTGATAAATTTCTGCCACAAGAACACAGAGTAGTGAGGGAAAGGAAGGGGAGAAATTGAATACCATCATGGAAATATAAAACAGAAAAAAAACTATAAAGCAGTTAAGACAAGAAGTGCCACTTTTAGAAGACCATAAAAGAGGGAACAGATCAACAATATACTAAGAAAGATAGATGTGATAAAAGCAATGTGCAGTATTAGAACACACCAGGATCTATCATGCACTATCGCAAATAAACTAAAAATTTCAGCACAGGTGGAAAGACTTAGAAGATACAAAGATAAACATAAAGGAAAAGTACAAAATAAGCAATTTATTAATGATCCAAAAATGTTTTATAGAGAATTGGGAAATAAGGTAAAAGAAATTGAAAGACTGCCAAAAAAGAAGAAATAGAAAAATTTTGGAGAAGTATCTATGAAGATCCTATGGAACACAACAAAGATGCTAAATGGATAGAAGAAGTTAAAGAAAGAATAAGAGTTCCAAAGGTACAGTATATGAAATGGGATGGAGTAACAGCCAGAGAGATTAAAACAAAGTTAAGAAAAGCCTCTAACTGGAAAATGCCAGGCCCAGATGCAATACCTAATTTTTGACTGAAAGTATTTACATCTTTGTACGAAGATTTAGCCATGAGTAGGAACTACTTATATGCATACCCCCGAACAGACACCAACCTGGTTAACAACAGGAAAAACAATGCTCCTACTTAAGAGTGAACCTGAAAGCAACCCTAAATATTATAGACTGATAACTTGCCTTCCAACGACATATAAACTATACACTGGAATTAATGCCGACAGAATTTATGATCATTTAGAAGAAAACTCAATTATGGCAACAGAACAAAAGAGCAATAAAAGAAAGTCATATGGAACAAAGGATCATTTGTTGTTAAATAAAGTCATATGGGGTAATTCAGTAAAGCTTAAACGGAGCTAATCTCCATCTAAGCATAGTGCCATGGCTCGAACATGGAGTTCGGAGCCTATGCGATCCAGTAAACAAGGCTGGGGGCATGCACAAGCTTCCCACCACTTTTCTGGCATGGATACAATGAAATAATGTAAATCACATCCAGAAAAAGAAGTGAATTCTGCTAAAGAATGCTCAGCAGAACAAAAAACAATGTAAATATTGGAAGAGCGTTGCACCACAAGTATTAACTTGCTAAACAACCAAAATGGCAAAAAGACAGCTTAAAAACAACAGCTTCAATAACAGGCTGTTACCATATTGAATCAACAATATATGAAATATAGAGCTTTGCTGTTGTAAAAGTCAAGTGGCTTTGTAATTCCATGGCTTTAAAACACGTGGCTGTCATAAAAACAGAAAAAACAAACATAAAGGTGAAGAACCCTTCTGATGTAAACAATGGGCAAGCGCTTTCAGATTTTTCAAGCCTTCTTCAGATCCAAGTAGGTAAGCTGGGTTCAGTGTTGAAAAGTTGGTATCATCCAATAAAACAACCTACAGTGAATGATGAATGTTAACCAATCAAGTTAGTCCATTGGCACACACCTCCATAGCTTGAAGTTAAAACTCTTTATTTAAAACTCTTTGTTTAAAACAACATGACAGTTTGACATTTCTAAGACAGACTCAGACATATTTTCAGAAGGAATATTAGTAAAATCTTTTCAGTAGGTTCTATTTAAAAGAACAAGCTCTGCATAAAAGCCAAGATTTGAGAGAAAAAGGTGAAAAATAAAAATAAAGATGGTCATTTAGGGTGCTTCTTTTTATTTCATTTCAACAATTTCTTTGGGACATCAGAGCCTAAGTCAGTATACCTAAGGTTTCTGGCAATGAAAACAGGTCATAAGTGAGCATAGCTCATTGCTCGTCTATTTTTAAGAAATGTTTTTAAGGGAACACAGCCATTAAGGCCAGGGGGGTTATCTGCCCTCAGCCGCATTATCCATTTGGCTTCCTCTCTCTCAGTTAGATTGGTCAGGTCTCCTTCTCTGGAAGTAAAATGTATCTTTGAAATGAAAACAAAGCTATGTCCCTCATGCTCAAGTAAATGAGGGAAAAGAGAATTTGTTTCCTTTCTGTTACATATATCAGACTGATGTTTGATAATTCTTTCCTTTAGCTTCATATTAGTTTTTCCAACATAAAATGCTGTGCAGGAAGTGCAGGTAGCTATGTAAACAATATTGATGGTTAGACAATTAGCTAATCCATGAAAAACTAATGTCTGTTTAGTAACCAGATGCTTAAATGTGTTGCTACTATTGATTACATTGCAGACCTTGCAGAAGCCACATTTCTTTGTTCCTGATGAATTATTATGCACGTAGTTGTTACATATCCTATCATTTGGGCATAAAATCCTTTTGAGATTCTTTTTATTTTTGAAAAGGAAACTTGGGTTATCTCCATCAATCTCTTTTAACTTTTTATCCAAAGTTAGAATCGGCCAGAACTTTCTGATCACCTGGCATACGTTATCATGGTCCATAGTGTAAGTCAAACTGACCCTTAAGTTAGATGTTCTTTTAGGTATAGCTAGGGATGGTGTACTTTCGCCTTCTCTGACCCTAGAGGAATAAAAAGGTTTGCCTTTTCCTTCATGTATGTCATTAATTCTGGTCTTGTTTAGTTCTAAACTTCTCTTTCCATAGCCTCGTTGGCTGAAATTATTAATAAACCTCTCTTCTTCCTGGAGAAAGGTTGCCTCGTCTGTATATAGCTTTGAAATCCTTGCAATTTGAGTTTCAACAATGTTAGAGAAAATATGCCTGGGATGCATACTGGAAAAATGGAGCATGTGGTTTTGCCACATATCTTTCCTATAGAGGCAAGTGTCTATTCCCTTCCCCGGATCAAGAGATAATCTCACATCCAGAAAGTCAATCATCTCTCTAGATGTTGTTACATCAAATTTCAGGAAAGTAGTGGTGTGTGACAGGAAGTTAACAAAGTTTCTTAAATCTTCTTCTTTGCCCTTCCATACAATGAAGGTGTCATCCACAAACTGATTGTACAGAATTATCTGGTCATTCCAAATGTTATTAGCATCCTTGGACCAAGCTCTCTCCCAGTTGGCTAAAACCAAGTTTGCATAACTATTGGCACAGGGCGTGCCAATGGCAAACCCCCATCTCTGCCAATAGTAGCTGTTGTCATAGGTAAACACATTGTACTCCAACACGATTTCCAAAAGATCACATATCAAACGTGATTCTATCTTCTCTTCAGTTAGAAATTCTCTTACTGCTTCAATGCCATAATTATTTGGTATGGAAGTGAATAAACTATTCATGTTTAGGGTAACCAATAGCAGACTCTCAAGATCATCACAATGTTCTAGAGCTATATACAGATGTTGTAGAAACTCAGCTGTATCTTTAATCACATTGGAGGCCTTAGGTAGCATCTTTTTTAGTTCTTGTTCAATAAACATAGAAATAGTTTCCGTCAACCATCCTCTACCAGCCACAATTGGTCTTAAAGGTGGGCGTTTAAGATCTTTATGAATTTTTGGTAATCCACTGATAGTTGGTACGGTGGGGTGAACCATGCACACTTCTGCAAAAATAAAAACGGGGGCATGAAAGCTGAATGTAAAGCGTGTATTATGTTCATTAGGCATGCCAATGGCCAAAACTATGGCCATTGGCATGCCAAAATGTTGCAAAATTGTAAAAATCAAAAGTTTTTTTATATATACCAGGATGTTTAAGCATAATGCAGCGGTGCGCAAACGGGATCATACAGAAAATAAAAAACAAAAATAATAAAAAGGGAATTAAGTATGAAACAGTAATTTTGCCATTATAGTGGACAGCATGCAGACTCATAACAATGACAGATAACAGTGGTTGCTAAGGACATAGGCTCCGGTGTAGTGGTGTAACTAGGGTATAAGCCAGTAGGGGTATATAAATGAGCTAAATTTATTGAATAGCAAAATGGGAGACCATGTCCATGGGTACCTAATCGTGTAGGCACTATATTGCGGTGGTGTAAGCAGAAGGTACAGCTGACATGAAAAGGGTGTATGTCATGCTTGGTGTAAGCACATTGAAACTCTGTGGCTTCTATTTGCCCTCAGCTAAGCACAGCTAACCAAGGGGGTGTATCTGAGGCTGCTTAGCTGGTTCAAGAAATGATGATCATGTTCATATCTAGAGGAGGGCCTTTTCTGCTCAGCAATGTTTACACTAGCTAAAACAGTTTGCGTGGCACATCATGGGGCTTAAACACAGTGGAAATAAAGAAGAAAAGGAAATAGAGAAAAAAAAAGGAAATAGCAGAATAAAGGAAATGGACTACAAATCACTAATACAGACTCTGCCAGACACAGTGGCCCATTCAAGCCCCTCAATAATATAGCTGGCAGGTGGAATGCATCATAGTCAGCCAATCACACAGGCAGCATCTCCAGCATACCAGTATAAAGTATGCAAACACCTTTCAGTCTGTTTTTTCCTACACACTCTGCACCATTGGTGTACACACTTGGGAATTTTAACTGACAAAATGATAGGGGCTGCTGTTGTTTGCTACATCTCTATGTGCTACAGACTGAGGGCGGTGATGAGGATAATGCTGGAAACCAGCCCAGACCAATGAGGAGAAGAGTGTTCAGACCCAGGGTAACCTTCCAGAGGCTACATGAGCTGGAGATACTAGAGCGCTACAGGGTGGACAGGGACAAACTTCAGCAACTCACTGAGCTCTGCCGCCCTCACCTCAAACCCAGAGCCAACAGAGGGGAACACGTCGCAGTTGAAACAAAGGTATGTGTAACCTTAAGAATTCTAGCTAAAGGTACTTTCCAAAGACCTACTTGGGGAATCATGGGGTTTCACAGGCATCTGCATCCAGGGTACTCCACCAGTTCCTGGATCCCATGCTAAGATATGACGGTGAGCACATTTATTTCCCCAGCATCCCTGAGGAGAGGATCAGCAATATGTGTCTCTTCCATCATGTAGCAGATTACCCAGAGGTACTGGGTGCCATAGACTGCACACACGTCCACATTAAAGCACCAAATGGTGAAGATGGTAGAGTGTATTTCAACCACAAGTGCTATCACTCCATCAACGGCCAGGTCATATGCAATGCCCAGGGCATAATCATCAGTGTGTGTGCTGGCAGCCATGGCAGTTATCATGAATCCCACATCTGGCATGCTTCACAACTGTACCAGGCATTTGCCAGGGGGAATCCCATATGGCCATTTCGTGGGAGATGCTGACTATGCACTGGAACCATAGATGATGACACACATCAGAAATGCATGCATACCCACTGAAGAATGCCATAATGAGGCACATATACAAACTAGAAATATTATAGAGTGTGTGTTTGGGATGCTGAAGTCATGATTCTGGTGCCCTGATATATCAGGTGGAGCCTTGCAGTACTCTCCAGCAACATGTGTGCACATGCTCATAGTATGTGCCATGCTACACAATATGATCCTGTGGAAACAGCTACTGCAGGAACATCACAGAGAAGGGGCACACAGCCCCCCACCATTGCCAAGTTTTCCACAGGCACAGGGAGACTCAGAGGAGGAACCCCCCGAGCCTGCCCCTGTAGGCAGATATAAGCTTGCCCAATATGCCCTGACCTTGACAAAGAGGCAACACATAGCACATGAACTGACACCATAGAGATCCAAGGACTGACACCTCTTTCTGACTCGCACACACAGTAAAATGGATGCCACACATATCACACTACCTGTACCTTACCATGTATAGGCTGTGTACTGCGTGCATCTGACAGAGTCAACCCTCAAACCATCTACACAACTGCCATAGGCACAAGTTAAGTCACTCTTTCTAACAATAGATGAATGGAGTAGTACATTTTGGTAGAATATCTAAGGTATCACTGCCTGTATGCAAGGGAATGGGGTGGCCTACCGGGATAGCAACAGACAACTGACAGCTATGTGGGACAACATGAAATGTCTGCCCAATACTGGATTCCCCAGAGTATGCAGTAGTCCCCTAGGTGACAAAACTCACTGCAGTGTATGTGGGGGACTAATGAACTGGGGGGGGTCAATAGTCACATGCATGGATGTCAATGTTGTGGTCCCATACTCCCCTCAGCCTCTCACAGCAAGTCAACTGTAGAAACCCATAATGAAATGTCTGCCAAAGGCCCACAAATAGGGACAATGATGAAATATTCCTCTTACAGAGTTGTGCAGTGATATCACAGCAGGTCTTGCAGTTGCATGGCTTCTCTGAAGGGTGGAAATTCTGAAACTCACATGTCTGCCATTACATTCTAACCTTTGGTCTTTAGTGATATGCCTGTATTCTCCAAGACAGGCACAACACTATGCTAAATGGAACCAAAAAGTAAAGCCAACATCTGCACAGTCTGTGCAAATTTGCATAGTTGATAGGTATGCCCCCTCAACATACCTGTGTCCCCATAGAAATGCAGTAACATGTACATTTGCATGGTAATAGGAGCAGAGCACACATTCCCTGGGCTGTCCCAATCAACTTGATAACTTGTCGCATGTCCACAATATGCAGGGGTCAATGAGCTATGTATATGCATGGTTAATACTGTCAGGAAGTGGGCAACACTTACTCTTGGCTGTTGTGGCTTAGTGGCCTATGTACAGTACTGTGGTTGACAGAGTCCATGTTCCAAGACTTTCTGTGCCAACTATTTTGCATGCAGCTACACCTATGGTAGGAGTTGTACACACTGTCCAGAAGTCAATATCTGTCACTGCAGGAAAGCTGGACAAGTCAGGGACAGGGGGATACACATATGGACAGTACACAGCTTGGAGTAACTTACATGGTGCCTAGTAGGACAGCAGGTACCTGAAAGTCAGTGTACTGCCAGGTGTTAAATTGCTGCCACCTTACTGTGTCAGCACCACCCATACCCCTGGAATGACAGGTTGTCACAGAAGGATCACAAGTATGCCTCGTGTATCTCTTCTGCTTGTCCTAACATTACATTTGCCTGCCAAACTATGTGCCAAACAAGAAAGGTTCATGTTAAAACATCAATGGCAGTCAGTGGAGAAGCAGACCCCATATCCATAAGAAAAAGCAAGCTTATACCAAAAGGTCTCCAAGCTATTTATGTTTGTCAGAGCATTATTAACATCCTGTCCACATGTGTGGGCCTGTGTCAGACTGTCATATATGGGCCTGTACAGATGTCAGTCTGTGACAGGTTGACAGCTAGGGCCAACATGTAGCCTCATAATAATATAGCAATGCAAACCGTCTGAGGTATTATCATTATGGATCATCATGGATTATCATGGACCTCATTAACAGGGACATTGGCAATTTCCAAATACCTGACCCCACACAGTCTGCCTTTCTCAAGGGGCTGTATGTCAGTAAACTCTTGATGACTTCCCTGAGACAGCCAACAAAGGCATGGATAATGGAAAGATGGTGCACTCTGCCCACCATGACTTGGCCAAAGCCTTACACACTATTCCCCACTTGGCCATAGTGCATGAACTCTGTCAACTAGGCAGCAATCCATATGTTACCAGATGGGTAGCAAACTAGATCATTAATAGAACCCACATAATCATAATAGGGGTAGCCAAGTGAAGCAGTACACCCATAATGAGTGGCATGCCCAAGGGATTGGTCTGGGCGCCTCTGGTATATGGGATATACTTCTGTGAGGTGCAGGACAAAAACACTGCTCTGTGGCTGACCAAGTTGGCAGATGACTGCAAGCTGGGAACAGTCATCAATACCAAAGTGATGTGGACGTCCTACAACAGGGTCTCACCAAAACAAATGACTACTGCCAGAATGATGGCCTCAAGCTGAATGCCTTCAGATGCATCATCATCCCCTTCAGGGAGACTGACGTCACCACATATTATCACATTAACAATAATGTCCTAGATACACAATCAGTAATGAGGCATTTGGCCACCCAGGTTGATAGCAGCCTAAATTCTAACCACCATGTTGCTTCTGTTGTACAGAAAGCTTCATTAATGGGCCAAAACAAAAGTGAGGGTAACTCATGCAGGGACAAAGAGGTCATAAGATTCATGTATTCTAACCTTATAAGGCCAATTAGTTTGCACAATGCCCCCTTAACAGCACTGTTCCATACAGACACCTCAGAGGTGACCTCCTAGAATGCAATCTAGGCCCTGCCTTGATAGGATAGTTGCACATATGGAAGTCTAGGCCCACTCGCTCAACCTGTAGGTGCAGTATCAACCTGGTCTGTGATATAAATAGGGATTGTTGGTGTGACAGATATGTGTCCCACAGACTCCCCATCTGTGGAATACACTCCCTGTCTACATCAACTCGAGTGCCTCAATACCCCTTGTGAAGTCCTCCCTGTATAAGTGCATAGGAAAGAGAAAATACAGTCCTGTGATTCCACCTGTGTCCCTTGTACAGGGGCTCTGGGTACTGACATGTCTTAACATGGGCTACACTGTCAACTGTGAGTATTATAAAGGGTTCAGGGCCAATAGCCTAGTAATCGCATATTAACCTATCAACCTATAAACAAATGTCTGTCACTGGTTCACCACATTACCCTATACTGCTCTGCCACTGACATACCTGGAAATCGCAGTGCTATGTGGAATGTACCACAAATATAATGGACATCTCTGTTCAGTAAAATGTACCCACACCCATACTTCTCAACCTCTTAGATTAAGAAATCTGGACAAGGTCATAAATAAAAGTGGAACAAAGGCCAAAAAATAGGGACGATATTTAAATATTGCTCTCACAAACTTAGAAAGTGGATGGAATAACAGGTTTTGTATTAGCATGAATTTTCTGAAAGTTATGAAGTCTGAAACTCAAATGTTCTGTCATTATTTTCTAACTTTAGTCTTTAATTATTTGCCACTAACTTGCTAGAAAAGCACAATTTTATGAAAAACAGACTAAAATTATGAGACAAACATCTGAACATTCTGCAAAAATCTGTATAGTTGAGAAGTATGAGTTACACCAGGATATGACTTTTTAGTTAAGAAGAATAATACACAAGCAGGTGATCCCCAGCCTCACTGAGGTGCTGGACTGTTTACACAGCTTCATCAGCCAATCGGCTGTAGCCAGACCTCTCAACTGGCTGGATTGGCCAAGAATGTCTATAGTTTGGCTCATAATTTTGGTCTGTGCATCATACATCTCATATTTCTCAGGTAAATCACTGTGATGATCTGAGGATTTCTGTCAGTAAGTAATGACACAGTACATTTCAGTGTCATTCATCATATATATGACAGAAAATGTCTGCTAAAACAAATCCTGTTACACTAGCAAGCACACAAAACCCTGGACTGGAGTACAACTATATCTGGAATTGAGTCCCACTCTTACTATAGGAGGTCATACTGGGCACGGTTCTACACTTAGGAAATTACAGCCCATGTCTAAACCCACATCGGACTATAAAACTGTATTGTGCATAGATGTCTTTGCATACAGACAGCTATGTACACCTTAACTGACTCTACCCAGACCAATTAGACAGGATTACCCTCAGCTAGCTGTAGGTGGCCCATATGCGATATATCTGCATCTGTTGCATAAGTTACACAGACATATATATATGGACAACATATAACAATATTTCAAGCATATACATACATAGTGATGGGGAAGAGAGAGACAGACAGTGATAGAGAGAAAGAGATACAGGGAGACATACACAGAGAGTGAGTCATAGACAGGGATACCCTGAAAGGCATAGAATGAGGTCCTGCTGCAGACACTTGCATACCAGTTGTAAATAGTCACATGTGCCAGCATGAAGGTGAGCTCCATTGTGTAATAGTACTGGGGTAGGGGTTGTAATATCACATCACCTGTGTGTGTATGTGTGTGTGTGTGTGTGTGTGTGTGTGTGTGTGTGTGTGTGTGTGTGTGTGTGTGTGTGTGTGTGTGTGTGTGTGTGTGTGTTTGTAGGTTAAAGTATTATGAGGCCTTTTCCACTCAGTACACTTCCCATTGCCCTACTTTACAAGATCTGCTGATGTTATTCCCCTTACAAGTACCTTTGCACACCTTTTAGCCCTATAATCTCTGTGGCACGTAAGATAACTGTGTAACACTATAGTACAAATAACTAGATAGGTAGGGGTTCTAATCTGAGTTCTGGTAAATGTAAGTTTGTGTGTGCTTGTAGGTTAACAATTATTAGGCCATTCCCACCCAGTACACTTCCCATTGCTCTGCTTTAGCAGTCCTGCTGATGTTATTCACCCTAGAAGTACCTTTGGACAACCATCTACCCTATAAGCTCCATGGTGCATGCAATAACTATGTAACATTATAATACAAGTAACTAAGTACGTAGGCATTCTAATCTCAGTTCTGGCAAATGTGTGTGTGGCTGTGTGTATTAAGTGTTTGTAGGTTAAAGTATTTTGATGCCCTTCCCACCCAGTACACTTCCCATTGCCATACTTTACAAGGGTTGCTGATGTTATTCACCCTAGAAGTACCTTTGGACAGGCATCAGCCCTCTAAATTCTGTGGCACATGCATTAACTAAATAACAGTATAATACAAATTACTAGATAGGTAGTGGTTCTAATCTCAGTTCTGGTAAATTAAAGTGTGTATTTGTAAGCATGTAGGTTTGTATTTTGAGGCCTTTCCCACCCAGTACACTTCCCATTGCCATACTTTACAAGGGCTGCTGATGTTATTCACATTAGAAGTACCTTTGGAGAGTTGTCAGCCCTATAATCTCTGTGGCGCATTGATAACTGTGTAACACCATAGTACAAATAATCAGATAGGTAGGGGTTCTAATCTCAATCCTGGCAAATGTAGGTGTGTGTGTGTGTGTGTGTGTGTGTGTGTGTGTGTGTGTGTGTGTGTGTGTGTGTGTGTGTGTGTGCTTGTAGGTTAAAGATCTTTAGGCCATTCCCACCCAGTACACTTCCCATTGCTCAACTTTAGCAGTCCTACTGATGTTATTCACCCTAGAAGTACCTTTGAACAGCCTTAAGCCCTCTACGCTCTGTGGTGCATGCAATAACTGTGTGACAGGATAGTACAAATCAGTAGATAGGTAGGGGTTCTAATCTCAGTCCTGCTAAATGTGTGTGTAAGTATGTATATTTGTAAGTTAAAGTATTTTGAGGCCACTCCCACCCAGTACACTTCCCATTTCCAATCTTTACAAGACCTGCTGATGTTATTCACCTTAGAAGTACCTTTGGACAGCACTCAGCTCTATAAGCTCCATGATGCATGCAATAGCTATGTAACAATATAGTACAAATAACTAGATAGGCAGGAGTTTGGCAGTGGCCATTCTTCTACCCTATAAGCTCTGTGGCACATGTAATAACTGTGTAACACTTTAGTAAAAATAACTAGATAGGTTGGAGTTCTAACCCAATACTAGCAACTGTAGTACTGTGTGTGAACTGCATAGCACTGTGGTACAAGTAACTAGATAGGCAGGGGTTCTAAACTCAACACTAGCAACTGGGTGTGTTATACCATTTTGAGGCATATTCCACCCAGTACACTTCCCATTGCCCTACTTTACAAGGCCCACTGATGTTAATTCACCTTAGAAGTACATGTATACACTCTGCAGCCTTCAAAGCTTTGTGGCACATGCAATAACTGTGGAATACTGTAGTACACATAATTAGATAGGTAGGGGTTCTAAATCCAATAATGGCAACTACTGTACTGTGTGTTTTTCTGTGTGAAGCATATTCCCTGTGGTGTTGTCTGTGCTGGTTATGCCATTTTACGGCCTGTTGACTCCCTCCCCATGGCATTGCTTTAAGGAAGCAGTTAATGGCATCTGCCTCACATGTACCATGTTAAACTATACAGGCCATATCAGTCATCTGTACAGATGTATATGGAATATCCAGATGTTTGAAACCTATATGTGGTCTGTGTCCCCTAACAATGGGCATTTATGATTAATCACTACAAAATATGTCACAGTTACCATAGTGACAGACATGTCAGCATCAGACTTTGTACCTGTCTGAGACATCATGCTGATACAACGTTTGTTACTCTATCACTTGTCCAGGTATGTAAGAGCAATATATGAGACCAGTTGCTATTTTGGGTGTTTTATCCCACCATCTATGAAGGCATTACCAAGATTACTTGTTGTAAGAGGTAGCAAGTTATGTCTTCAGCATATAATCTCTGTGGTGCATGTAATGTGTATGTAGCACTATAGTATATACAAGTGGATACGTAGGCTTAGTAATCTATTGGCAACTGTGTATGTGTTTCTGTATGCATATCCCTGTGGCTGTCTTTACTGTGTGTATGCGATGGTTATACATTTTGTGTGTCCCTTCCACCCTCTTAACTCCCCCATTGCCAACCAAGTTGCAGCCCCTACAGATGTCATCCACCTTACAAGCAGTTACACAGTTTCTAACACAAAGACACTGTGGTGAATGCAATCCTCATATCACTGTGTATTGTACATAAATAGATAGGTGGGTCATCTAATATGAGAAGTGTCAACTCTGTGTGCATATGTGTTTCAATGCATGTCCCCATGCAGCAGTGTGTGTGTTGCAGTTGGTTCTGCCATGTTAAGGGCCTCTGATCACACCATTGGCAATCCAAACAGTCCCTTTCATTGTCACCCACTTGAATAGTAGTGGCAGACAATGCAACACTGTTTCTGTTATGTATCTAGCAGTATTGTTTGCATAACTGGGCAGGTAGAGGTTTAGCTATCAGCAGGGGCAAATCATGAATGTGTGTGTGTGTGTGTGTGTGTGTGTGTGTGTGTGTGTGTGTGTGTGTGTGTGTGTGTGTGTGTGTGTGCTCATGTGTGTGTGCTCATGTGTGTGCATGTGTGTGTGTGTGTGTGTGTGTGTGTGCCTGTATGTATGCATGTATGTACCAACATGCCTCTCAACCACTCACAGAAAGATATCTGGTTAAAGCCATATAGGAAGCTAGGGCAAACAGCAAACATTGAGCACACCCTTCACATATTGTTGCGACACACATGGGAAATAGATAGCAGAACAGGTCATGCACTTGAATGCACCTTCCAAAGGGTATGTGTGGTTACATGACAATATCCATCATTAATCTGCAATCTCAGTCTGTCATGGTTTTCCAAAATGATGGCCAGAAAACCACAAGTTTATGACAGATGGAAAGAAAGTATATGTCAGATATCAGGAAAATATGCAGACATATGCAGAGGTCAAATGTATGGCCACCATCTGTATCCCTACCACCCAAGCTCTTAGAACAGGAAATGTTTACAAAGCCATAAATAATGGGGTTACAAAGGCCACATAATAGAGGCACTTGTCAGATATTGCTCCTACAAACTTATAAAGGTGATAGCATAACAGGTTTTGCATTAGCATAGATAGTTTGAAAGGTATGATGTCTGCAATGCATAATGTCTGCCATTATTTTTGACATCACCTCCCAATGATTTGGCAATGATTTGCCAGAACAAGACATGTTTATGAGAATATGGACCAAAAATATGATGCAAGAATATGGACATTCTGTGGAAATCTGTACAGCTGAGAGGTATATATGTCTGTACCACCTTGCAGGTTGCAGTCCATGTTTGGCAAGGTGTAACCTGTGACAACAACTGAAACAGTGAAAAGAGGTCCCAAGACTGTAGGACAAGAAACATGTCATTCAGTTCTGTACTGATTGCATAGAGCTGTTATTGCACATCAGAAGCACCTTAATGTTATGAGAAATACTGTAAGCTAAGGTTATGTCACACAAATAAGGTGTCATAGTAGCAAACCAGAGGAAGTCCTGTGTGTTGCACTTGCTGTGGGCATGCTATGTGCTGACAACTGCCACATTACTACAAGTTGTGTCCCACACTGCACATTTGATAATAACACACACACGTTGTGTGTTGCCAATGTGTGTGCAATATGTAGACATGTGAAGACTCTTTGACTACCTGGTGCACGCAAGATAGGTGAATCTGTTGGGGTTAAAGTAATGGCTAAGCTTGTGAGGGACCTAGTGCCAGTACTCAAGTAGCCTCCTCTGTATGTATGTATCAGCTTGTGGTACTACAGAACACCCAGGTGACATGTATGAAGGCTAGCTGACTGTGTCAAGCGGTATGTATGCAAGGTCATACTGTCTGCCCCCAGTGTCCCTCACACACTGTTGCATGCATACACATGTGGTAAACATGGACATATACAGCTGTACCTTGGCTATTAAAAGGTCACTGTGTTTGCACTCTGCCATACTCATCGTTGGTAATGTCAACAGGTCCACAGCCTGCAGACACACAGACATCGGAACACAAACAGAACACAGTATGTGAGACTACAGTCAGTCGGATACAAACAGCAATAATGCATAATGGCTAAAAAGGTATATGCACTTTGATGTGTACCCATAACAATTGCCAGCAGACAGCACCTTACACAGCATTACATTATTACACTATACTATATTCACCCTGTACATCAGACCCATATTAGCATGTCCCTGCATCAATGATATGGATAACAGGGGTATGGCACAGGTATCATCACATGCACATGGTGTGGTGTGGGTATTCCAGAGGCTAGGTTGGGCCATATAGTTGACAGCGTGTGTGTGTGTGTGTGTGTGTGTGTGTGTGTGTGTGTGTGTGTGTGTGTGTGTGTGTGTGTGTGTGTGTGTGTGTGTGTGTCTGGTGGGGTGTTATTCAACTGGGCCATGCAGAGGAGCTGTGTGTGTCTGGTGGTGACCTGCCTGTGATAGTGATGTGTGAGTGCTTGTATGCACTCAGTCAAGCCATGTGGTTGCCCTACACAGGGGTATGTTGGACAACTGTGGACCGTACATGGCAGGATGTACAGTTCATCGTCTCCAGCCACAGACATGGGAACTGGTTCTGCCAGGATTCTCACTGGCACCACCAGGCCCAAGGCCAGATGCAGTACTACTCCCTGATGGTGACTGCTGTCTGCTGGATCTGTGTCCCTGATGTGACCGGCCAGGACCACGTGTCCATGGCCTGCTCCATTGTGGTGTGGACAGCACCCTCCCTTTGGTAGCACTGGTGGCACTGACACTATGGGTGTCTACATGTGCATGGTCACATGGACTCCCAGCTGATCTTGTTGCTGATCTACGTCCACGTGGTTGACGCCATACTCCCACCACATGCTCAAGCACAGACATTGCACGGTTGAGCAATGACAATGTCTCACCCCACCGTCTATATACGACATCAGCATAATAATGTATGGCATCACCAAGGCCATGGAGGTCATCACACATGGCAGGAAGAGTTGCATTCTTGACCCTGAGCATCTGTCCGGTGTTGCATTCAGAAAATGCCTGTGCCTCCATGATGGACTGAAACATGAGTCTGGTGATAGCTACTGTGACACTTGGGACAGGGGCTTGATGGGCAGCAGTCCTCCAAGCACCCCTGTCCATTCACCTGTGTAGGTCCTTGTCTGCTCTGTGGCTATGGCTAATGTCTACACTCACACTTGCCATAGTCACCACACTAGCTTGTTCCATGCCACCACACTCCAACTGTCCATTATCTGTGGCTGCTGGCACTGGGTATGTGTGGGCATACTGACTGTTAGGGGGACATTGTGGTTGAAAGTGGAATACCAAACAATGGCACAGATTCAGCCCCCAACAACCCCACCTGTGCCTCACTATGACCACCATCATCATCAGAGTCTGCAAAGACACTGACATCAGGTTGTGATGGGGATAGACACTATCCCCCATGTTTACCTGTGAGGGGAAGACAACATATGTAAATTAATACCTTCACTATAATGTTTGCTGATATATGTACACACACACACACACACACACACACACACACACACACACACACACACACACACACACACACACACACACACACACACACACACGCAAAACCTCCACCCGGTGAATGACCTGGACTGGCCTTGTTGACAGCTTGGATGTGTGTCACACACAATCACCCTGCACAGGAATGGGCACAATGTCCACATCAGGCAGAATAGTTACCTACACCTTTGCAGGCATAGCATAGTCAACTGGATGGTTGATAACACATACACCCTTGGGACACCACCACCTATGTCCCTGTTGGATGGGGACATCAGCTGCTGCCTTGCATACACATGGGCTAAGGTGTGGTCTAGGGATATGTCTGCTCAGGGCCCACAGCCTAGTAACCTGACATGGTATGTGGAATACCATAAGTGGCCTGTCTGCTGTGACAGACTGTGTTGTTATGTGTCCATGCACATCAGTGCCATCAACTGCTGGGTGTCCTCTATGGGCAGTGTTACAGTACCATGTATTCAAGCCTACATCCCACAAATAGATGAGTGCTCCTACAGGTGCATGTGGACATTCCAGGAACATCTGAGCTACTCAATTACTGAGATCAGTGCATATGTGTTGTAGAGTGACCTCCTCATAGGTGTTTGACATCTTCAGTACCCAGATGTTTGTGGAATGCGTACATGTGCCTGAAAGAAGTAGACCCCCCTGCCAGACTAATTTGTATTTCTGCACACCAGTTGAACAATAAATGATGTTTGCCCACATAGTTTGGGGAATGTGTCTGTGGCATGCCAGACCCCTGGGAGCACAGTGATGGCACCTAGGTATCTGATACTGTATCCATTCCCTTATATTGTATACTCAATATGTATGCACTGCTGCTGACCCAGTGCCAGCATCCAACAACTGCTACTACCTATAACTCGCTGTCCTGCTTCAGGGGTCACCAGGTATGCTAGCCATAGGTATGAGGCAATCAGATACAGGTGTGAAGGATGCAATCACCTAGGCAGAGTATGTCAGGAATGGTCAAGGAGACCTGGACAATCTGTGAAATGACCCGGTATGACAGTGTCAAACTGAGAGGGGCTCAGTGATGGTACATGATGTGATATGCCATCTGTATCCACCAGTACATACTTTCAGTGTGTCACCCCTCTACTGGCCCAATCATCACGGAGCCTAAATACTTGCCAGTACCACCAGTGAGGGAGGTACACAGTGGCAGAATGACCAGTACATGTACATTCATGTACAATTACCCTTCAGAGAATGCAGAGGTCACATTTAGTGTGGGGATCATTTCACACTCTCTCTCCACATCCCCAGTAACCCTCCACACTGGCACACCTATGAGGTTAACATCTCAGCAGAGTGGTCAATCCAAAACATCTGTCAGCCTCACTGTCCAACCAGTACTTTGGGTCCTTGACCAAGTAGTTAACACACACACTTTGCTATTTGAGTTTTGAATCATACACACACACACACACACACACACACACACACACACACACACACACACACACACACACACACACACTCACACATGCACACTCCTGTTAAAGTCTGGCACAACTTTGCTACCTATGGGCCCTTTAGCCCAGACTTTAAGGTAGTTCTGACTGCCACAATCCATCCCTTTTAACAACTACTGTAAGGCCCTCAACAAAGGTTGACAAATCCTACTGTGTGATGAGCCTATTAGCAAAATGGTAAGTGTGACCAAGACTAAGGCTATTGGAGTGAACTATACAGTGTCACCACATGCACATGCAAGTACTCTAAGAGCTGACTTAGTGCTATACAGACCAGACACAATAGCAAGCTGTAACAATATGTGATAATAACTAATAAAGGAACAAGAGGATAGTCTATCAGTGCAGTAACTACACAGTTCAGACTCACAGGGATTCATTTATGACAGCATTGCAGGACAGTCTGCAATACATATAGGAAACATAAAGTACTAGGTGCATAGGTTCATAGAATGATACTAGGCTATTGGCCTGGATGTCCTCATATGCCTATCCCAGATTTTTGCCCATGTCCCTTCAAAGTCAGCACTTGTTTCCCCTGTCCAGCTGGGGCACAGGTGGGATCCCAAGGGTGTTTTTTGTATTTCCCATGCTGTCATCCAGCTTCTTCTTAAAGAAGGCTAGAGAGGTACTCTGCTACACATGGGGAGGGAGTGTATTTTATAGACAGTGTATTGTCTGAGAGACAAATCTATCCCGCCAACAAGTACTATTCATGTCACAGACGAGGTGAGGGCCTTGTGTGCAAGTTACATGAGTGGTGCTGTCCTACGGATATACAGAAACTCTGTCCAGGCTGGTTTGAGAATGGTCTTGTTAGCCAGATAAACATCACGTATGACCAGTCTGTATGAGACTGAGTAGATCAACAAGTCTTTCAGCCTATCTGTATAGGATAAGTGTTGCAGACCCTGGATTTTCCTTGTCAGGCACCTCTGTGGTCTCTGCAACTGCTGTATGTGGTTGGCAAGGTATATGCCAAATAAGCTATTGTATTCGGTAATGGGTCTGCTAAGGGAGGAGTACAGGGATGCTATGCCCTCCTGGTTCCTGGATGAAATACACTTATTTGTGAAGTGGGCCATGTAGACAGCCTTCTTACAATGGTGCCAATGTGGTGGGAAACTGTCAGGTTGCTATCAACCTTGGTGCACAAGTCACCTCACACCTGATTGCTCAGTACATCATTATTACTATCATAACTGGTGTGGATGACATCTACCTCAGGCAATACTTCTGGCACCAGTCATTAATTTGGGTAAGGGCCTCTTGGAGGATGCTCACATTACTAGGGGGATGTAAGACAGTGTGCAGGGTTCTGGGTTCAAGATGTGGCAGTGCTGATTATTTTGTTGCTAGGCAGAACAGTGGCTGAATGAGTTATAGTGATTAAAGCAGTTTTTAGCAGTTTTAAGCTGGTTTGTATGACACTAAGTGATGGCAAAAGGCATTTAGTCCTGCTTGGCATTGCTTAGTGCTGCTTATTCCCGCTTAAGCCCACTCTAATTTCAATAAAAAAGGATGATAGGAAAGTGGTGAAATGGGGGCAAGCATGGGGTAAAACATTAGGAAATGCAGCTAGGGATGTGCAGGATGGGTCTAGGAAATGACCATAGCTCTACATTTCTTCTGCAGCAACAGCTGTGAATGATGTGGAAAATTTGGAGTTGACAGCCTCACACCCCACAGGGAGGGGTGTTGGCAACATACATCTGTAAAGTAATTTGAGGGCAGATTGATTTATGTAACTGTACATGGGGAAGAAATTTAGAGCTATGTATGGGGCAATTATTTTTTTGCGAGGCAGATGCCCTTTTTTTTTTTTTTTTTTTTTTTAAGGTGATAGTGAGATGTTGGGGAAGGGCTGTAGATATGTTTTGGGAGGTACGTTAGACACACAGACAGCAGACAGGGGTGGTATATGACACATGAGGGGGGTAAACACCTTGCACAGGGATGGTGGTTGGGAATCAGAGGCCCATGAGCACTCAAATGGATAGAGTGGGACTGAGATCCCCACACATGAGCAGTCACCACTGCACCTTCATGGCCCTGAAGGTGGCTGTACTGGGGGCTGGAAAACAGGAGGTGCCTCAGTCTGCCTTCAATCTGGCTCAACAGTCCATCCAACTCTGAGCAGATAACAATGAGCACCATATTGTGGAACTTCTTGGGGGTGACTGGTTCCTCTCCAAGCCCGTGCCTAGGGGAGATGGACACCATCCCCTGAGGTGGTCCCACCCAAGGGTGGTGCAGGACCAGCAAAGGGGGCAGTTCTGGGTTGGGTCCCAGACATGTTGTTGCCTGGTGCCATGGCCAGATGAAGTGGGACAAGTGGATCTGCCAGGATCGGCCTTCCCAACCATGCTACATTGTTGAGATTTTACAAAATGGATAAGTTAGTCATGAACAAAACATTTCAAATTGAGTTATAACAGCATGCATGGGTGTTCCAATTAACCCAGAACAGTGGAATTCATACAATTGCATAGCAAACAGCACACATGCATATATGGAATAACAGTCTGAATTTTAACAGCATTCCAGTTAAATGTGTGGCAACAGGCCACCAACAATGGTATTTGAACAAGGTATGTTAATATGTAAACAATTAAATGTATGAACAGTAACAGAACACAAGTCCCAACATTAGATTTTGAGAATAACATACCAGTAGTATATGTATAATAATTATTGATACAGATAAGGGGTGAGGTAGAGAAAAAAAAAGTCCATTAACAACTGTATAGGCTTCTATTTTTCACAACAGTACTGCACGATACTGTACAGGTCTGCCCTCATTTTACATCTACCTGTGGCCCATAGCTTCTGTAGCACATACATAACTGTTAAACTATCAAGCTGGAATGGTATAAGGCAAAGTGTGAATAATCTGGTTACATGACTGGAGGGGACTTGTACATGTTAGTGTTACATATATGACTAACAAGGTGTACCCTGCACTGATGTTTTGTGAGTGTGCTACTGGCATTCTTCAACTAGATTCATATCTGTGTCCAAGGTTATTGGCAACAGTGAGCATTGGTGTGACAGTGTGACACTTAAGTGACATGTATCAGGAAGAGTGCATGGTGTATGTACCTATCCTGCTGTCTTTTGTAGGCATGGGGTTGAACACTGAAACATTTGGACACAAAGTTTATTAGTATACCCATCATACAGCTACTACAATAATTTCTTTACCTGTAAAACCTGTGGAGAAAATATCTGTTAACACTACCTGACTAGTTGTACATGTATTCTGGATTAATTTTGTAAATATTTAGACATCTTAGTACCACTCCCTGGATTCAAACCATGGTCTGTGTGTGTAGAAATGAACAACGTATCCATTCCTCAACACACTGAGCTACTGGGGAACCACTGTGTCTTGTTTGACCGATTTCTGCCTAATACACACTTGGTTAGACAGTCTGACCTTATAATCTAAGTGGAGTGTCACCAAAGACTGTAGTGACAGTTGAACATACATGCCTGACAGATAGTTATTGTACTGTGTATTAATCCTTTGAAAGCGGGTGTACACATTTAACCCCTAGTAGATGTGAATATATGTGTGATCTGTCCAGAGTATAGCAGGATGCTGGGTTGCATACCCAACCCATATACATTTGGACATCATATATTTACAGTCTCCAACTATTACAGTCTCATACTTGCCTGCATCAGCATGCCCACATTCAGGACTACATCAATATGAAATGCAAAGGTTAACACAAGGCAATGCTGCAGGGGACATACTGTAATCCATTACACATTACTAATCAAGGTTCAGATATTATTGCAGGACATATTTCATATTTCATTTATATCTTGTTTTACACATTCTCTTTCTTCAACAACAAACCAGATTAAACACAAGTTTGTGGTATAAATCTTTATTTGAGTAGGATGACACAGTGCTTTCTTACATTTGGTATTCTACATTCAGTACTGCATAACCTCTAGATCAATACTGGTCTGACAAACATTTTATTTATTCAGTGCACTCAGAACACACTATGCCTACTGACAATAAACAATGTACTCAGTATTTATTACACTATATACTGCAAGATAAATCTGTACTCACAAGACTCTTGTTGCAACCTCGCCAATCTATCAACATGGGCCTCTAGGTTGCTAGCTTTCTCCCCTGCAGCTGTAGGGGAAAAACATTATGCATACATGTATATTACATACTCAGGCTTGATTTTAGTACTGATATGGGTGAGATACTTACTCACTACTGGGGCATCCCCATCTTGAGCTTCTTGGATCCATTGGGCCAAGAGCACCCCCTTCCTATGCTTTAGGTCAGAATAATGATGCCGTACCTGCTCACCAGTTCAGGGGATTCCAGTAGTACTGGTGAGATCACATGCTAGACAATCCCAGGCCTCTGCTTTGTACTGAGAGCCCTGGTACTGGCCCTGCAACAGTCTGTGGTCATGATCTTTAACAAGGAGCCCAGCCATGACCCTGGACTCCAAGATGCCCCAGCGCTGGGCCTGAAAGCGAACTCCTTCTCCAACTCCAGACATAGCTCCTGCAGCGATCAAACTACAACAGCTTCTGACTGCATTCCCATCTGTGCGGTTTAAATAAGGTCATATTCCCACCCTTTGCCATCATTGGACCATTTTTGAAAATGCTGAGCACAGCTCAGCAGTGCACAAATCTGCTAAGCTGAGCTGAATGCTACTTAGAATTAACTTCTAAGCAATGCTCAAGTCAGCTAAGCAGACCTTAGCACTAAGTATTGCTCAGTTTTTATTTTAAAAAATATTTCAGAATTACAAATCAATTAATCATTCATCATCATCAGCATCATCATCATCAGCCCCCTTTTTCCCATTTTTTCTACATGGGGTCGGGGTATCGTGTTAACTGTTGCCAACTCTCTCGATTCAGTGCCACACTCCTGCCTTCTTCAACACTCATGCCTGACTGTCACAGATCTTCTTTCACACAATCCAGCCACCTTTTTGGTGGACGTCCTCACTTCCTCTTACCTTTTTCCTGTCTGTCCCAAATCTTCCTCACCAGATTTTGATCTGCTTCTGCAATTAATCATTACTGACATATTAAGTGTATATAATTTACTTTATATGGCACCCCCCTGTGTGCTTTCATTACATTACCTTGGGGTGTGACTATACTGTATGGGAAGCTTGTATTTACATGTTCTATTCACTGACACTTCAATTTTGCTACACTACTCTGGTTAACAGATATCAATTACTTCATCATTTTAAAAAAATTTAACAGTGCTTTCCCATGTAAAAATTAAGGGCCTGCCTTGGAACACGAACTGTGAACTGCAGCATGCAAAGCTGGAACTTTAACCCCTACACTATCTCACCGCTGAGGATTTTAGCTATACATTTGTATTTAGCTCCTATAAGATGCTTAAGCAATGCTGAGCAAAGAGCCGCAATGTGCAAACCCACTCAGCTATGCTTAAACTTCACCTATAATAGAAAAAAAAATAATATAAACACTTTAATTACATATATTAATACTAATACTGATTCATATTTGGTAATGCACTACCTGTCATTCTATTAACTTTCTATGTCTATATGACCAATATTTTTTTTAATTTGCCCTATTTTGGGACCTTTGTCCCACGTTTATTTCATGGCTTTATCCAGATTTCTTGGTGGAAAAGGTTGAGGTGTGTGCATACCTCTCAACTGTCAAGCTTTTTGCAGACTGTCCAGATCTTTGATTGATATTTTTGTTTTGTTCCTCATAAACTTCATGGTTTTCTGTAAATCAATGGGATGATCTCAGGATTCAAGTCACTAAATAATGGCATACATTTGAGTTTCAGACTTCTAATCCTTCAGAAAATGTATGTTAAAACAACTTTCTAAGTTTATAAGAGCAATACTTAAAACATGTCCCTATTTTTGGACCTTTGTCCCCCCCATTTTGTTTTGGCACTAAGACTTTGACAGGTATGGCTGTGTATGTCCAAGGACACAATTGTACTGTAAAGTGCCGTACAGCACTTTCACAATGCAGAGGGTGTGCCACGGTACCTGTCACACACCCCCTGTATTGCTTTCATTGTTATTCATTGATTTCAGTGTCCGTGGACACTGTTTTCATTTGTAAAGTGCTGTACAGCACTTTCACAATGCAGGGGGTGTGTAACAGGTACTGCATTTATTTCAAGTCCTAATACATATTTCAATGTCCGCGGACACTGTTTTACTATTATCAGTTGCTTTCAGTGTCTGCAGACACAGAAAGCATTTAAAAAGTGCCGTACAGTACTATGACAGTGCAGGGGGCATGTTGGATCTGTGAGCACTACTGCAACATGCCCCCTGCACTCATTCAGTGTTCATGTCCACAGATCAGTCTCAGTAGCATGCCTTCATTAATATGAAAGGTGTGCTGCTGAGAAGGGGATGCGGATGCGAACACCATTCACTCGGTGTAGGAATAACACTATTCCTACATGGAGTTTATTGAATCCTAGGGCTAGTGGAGAAGAATTTAAGTATGCATGGGTTGACTACAAAAAATAATTTGATAGTATCCCACATTCATGGATAAAAAGAGTGCTTAAAAATGTATAAGATGCACCCTACACTGATTGACTATATTACAGTGACCATGAAACAATAGAGACCACTTTGCAATTAAGCCATGATAAAGGACAAATTATTATTTCAGTGATAAAAATTCAAAAGGGGATATTGTCACCGCTGCTATTCTGCCTTGCCCCTAATCCATTAATCTGTCTACTTAACAGCTTAGGCCATGGCTATAATGTAGCTCCTAGAAAAGAACAAAGTATAAAGATGTCTCATCTTCTCTTTGTCAATGATTTAAAACTATATAGCTCATCAGATGAGGAACTGAAAGCACAACTGCAAGTTGTTAAAACTTTTTCAGATGATATAAAAATGTCATTTGGTCTTGATAAATGTGCAAAAGCAACCTTTAAAGCAGGAAAACTGAAGCACCAAGAAAACATTAGTTTGGGACAAGAATGTGATATAAAAGAACTTGAGCAAGAGGGAGTGTATAAATATTTGGGAACTGATGAAGGATCAACAATAAAACATGGACAAATGCAAATAAAACTTGGTAAGGAGTACTTCAGAAGACTTAAATTAATCTTGAAAACAGCATTTACATGTAGGAACAAAATCCAAGCTATAAACCAATTTTCTCTCCCTGTCCTAACTTACAGTTTTGGAGTGATTGATTGGCCCCAAAAAGTCCTGGATAGATTAGATAGGAAAACAAGAAGGATGCTTCATGCCCACCAAATGATTTATAAAAATCAGTGCATATCAAGATTACATATTCCCCGTTCTGAAGGAGGGATGGGCCTTCTTGAAATTGATTACACATATAGATCTGCAGTCTTGGGACTCCATACATATCTGGTGACCTCACAAGACCCAAATTTAGTGAAAGTTTTGAAACATGAGGAAAATAAATCTAAGATTACTTCCATGCTTAGGCTAGAAGCATATCAGTGTCAAACAGGAATGGAAATCAAACCACAAGTGGATAAAAAAAATCAGGGAGCAACTGAATGTGCCATAAAACAAAAGAAAGAATATAAAGTGAAGGACCAGATGAGAAGGCAAGAAATCTGGAAAATGCATAAATAAAGTGGCAAGTATAGAAAAGTTTTGGAAGAACCTTATGTTGATCAGGAATGAATGCAGGAATGGTTAAGGAGAGGTGAATTCAATCCAAGAGATGATAGGTTAATATTGGCAGTACAAGATTGCTATGCACACATTGGTTTACAAAGTCCATTGAACATGTGGGAGAAATGGACAAATGTAGGTTTTGTAAAACAGAATTGGAAACAGTGGCATACATCACTGCTGGTTGTGACATACTATGGCAGAAGGACTGTATACTGAAAGGCATAATAATGTGGTGAGACTGTTGCACTGGGGATTGTGCAAACATTATGGTAGTGAAGTGGCTGAAAAACACTGGAAACATGACCCACAAAGTATTAAGGAAAATGATGAAGTTTACATCACCTCGGATCACCCATTGCCAACAGTTCAAAAGATAGATGCTAGAAAACCAGATATAGTAGTCCAAGAAAAGAAGACAAAAGTAGCATTAATCATTGAAATAGCAACACCCAGTGACTACAGTGTCCTGCATACAGAGAGATGCAAAGTCATAAAATATCAGGATCTGCAAGCAAAAATGAGAGCAATGTGGAAGAAAGATACTCAGACAGTTCTGATAGTAGTAGGAGCAAAGAGTCTTATAAAAGAGAGTCTACAATCATATTTAGATATGCTACCAATTCATGTAACCCTGTACGAATTGCAGGAGTCATTACTGGACACATTGCAGGTGCTGCGAAAAGCACTTTTGGCTGACATCAAAGACTAAAACAATACTAATTTCATGAACTTTAATCATACTTTGACTTAGGAATGGGGTCCATTCCCATCATAGTATTAGAAACCCAAAAGATTTGAAGAAATAAAAAAAAGTAGCTACTCTAATTGTGTATAAGGAAAGAGACACAGGGTAACAAAAGGAACATAATCTGTATAAATTCAGACGGCTGCAGACAAAATAAATGTACCTCACCTAGTGGTAGACAGCTGTGTTTTGTGGCAAGCAGCCACACAAATATATGTCTCTCTCTCTCTCTTTATATATATATATATATATATATATATATATATATATATTTATATATATATATATATATATATATATATATATATATATATATATATATATATATATATATATATATATATATATTCTGTGTTTTGTATCCTATAGGGGTGTCTCCAAGTGGTGACATTATAAAGTTTTTGTGGCATTCACATACCTACTGTCAAGTAGTCAAACTACATTTATCCAATGCTTAACATTATCTGTACTATACTTCATGTACACATGTGCTTCATAATATTGTTGTATACAAGTGTCACACCCCCAGCAGAAAAACTGTTCTCACATGCTGCCAGTACATCATACATATGGGAACAAGCGCATGACTGGAATTAAACTAATCAAGCCTTCCTGTATGATGACCTTTACAATGACCTGTACATAGACTCATCCATGCCTCTCAACTGCACAGATTTTTGCAGAATGCCCTGATTTTGGCCTCATATTTTTGGTCTTTTTTTCTTAAATGTGTGGTTTTCTGGCAAATTAGTGGCAAATCATTAAAGACTGAAGTTAGAAAATAATTCCATGCATTTGATATTCAGACTTCACATCTTTCAGAAAATTTATGTTAATACAAAACCTTTTTTATTCTATCAACTTTCTAAGTTTGCAAGAGCAATATTTAAACATTGTCCCTATTTCTGGCCTTTGCCCCACTTTATTTGTGGCTTTGTTTAGATTTCTTGATCTAAGAGGTTGAGAGGCACACACCTGACACCTGTAGTACTTATTTTTTTAATATGTTTCACACTGACAGTACAATTTGCTTGCAAAACCTGTCCTCTGGAAGTTTAATGCTGAATTGCTCATTCACTTCCAGCTGTTTGACCAAAGGTAACCCCCTTTTGTTTTACTGACATTTCACATCACCACACTTGAATGCAACTGTTGATCACAAGTGTTGCTTCACACTTTCATACAACTCATTGCCTAAACAGTTTTATAAAGCATATATGCTGGAGGGAGAGCAGCTAATGTTAGAACATTCAAACCTCAGAAGTAAGAGATGTAGCACTTGATAAACATGTAACCAAGAAATATGCAGAGGATGAATTCCAAGACGGGTGTCATTCAGCTGGAAAGTTCTGCACACAATGAAAAACAACAGCCTGAGAGAAATAATCCTGTAATCCTTGGATTAAAATAAGCCATCTGAGACATAGGGCAGGATTCACGAAGCCTCCGTGTAAGAGATACATGGCTTACACGGAGGCTGCAGTTAAACGGTATGACGTCAGCATGTCATGCATATGCATGAGGGCATGCTGAATCACACCGAAGCCTAACACGGTCCGTGGAAGACAGCAGGGGGTGTGTCCGTAGGCCAAGCCCTGCAAGCGGACACGCCCCCAGAAGAGTAAAATTGCCCAAAGTAAACACCTACGACAGAGGTCATGGAAATGTGAATAAACACAACACAACACATGCCCCCACAGACTATGAACATAAAATATATAAATGAACATGTTATATATTTTTTTAAATCGTAAAGATGTTTGCCTGTGAGTGCGCTTGTTTGCATGGGCGTGTCCGTAGCTTAGCCACAGTTAGCAGTCAGTGGAAAAGGATATAAGAACTAAATAAGCAAAGTAAGCCAAGAAGCAATAGCGTAGTGGTAGAGACATCAGTTGAAAAACAAGCATTCATGGTTCGAGCCCCCACAACACCAATTTTTATTTCCAGTAAAATAAGCAGGAAACAAGTCCCTGACATACATGTACACATATAAAATCATAGTTTATGTAAAATGTAATGAAATAGTCCATTTATTTTGAAGAAATGTGAGATAACAAAATAATAAAAGATGCCAGATGTGCCCATAGCTGAGCTACAGTTTAACAAGGTGAGTGCATCTGCCCATAGGTGAGCAGTGGTTTAACAGGTGCAAAATGAGTGCCCGTAGGTGAGCAGTGGTTTAACAGGTGCAAAATGAGTGCCCGTAGGTGAGCAGTGGTTTAACACGGTGAAACTGTGTGCCCCTAGCTGATCTGAGCGTAATATGCGTGCTGATAGCCAAATGAGGCATAAACCAGCGTACCCCGTTTGCGTGGAGCTGCGCACCACGCCAACAAGCTAACCGACGGGCAACATTGAGCAAGCCGTATCAAAACTGCCTTTACACAGACACACCCCTCAGCCTGTCTAGACAGTCATAAAAAATAAAAAGCAGTGGCCTGGTTCAAACCCAGGATACTATGCACCATAGTCAAGGTACTGAACCACTAAACCATGACAGCAATACCTATAAATGCAGTAATAGCAAATATATAGGAATGAATACAAAGTGGAGCATGACAAAGCAGGTTTTGTGAAGTTGATACAATTCCAAAATGGCCAATCACAGATATGTGCGGGAAAAACGGCATATATAAGCCCCATAGGTGGGAATACACAGCATAAATGATTGTAGAACTGACTTGCAGCCAGAATGACAGGAGTAGGTGAGGGTAGTTGCTTTCGAACACAGAGGTGGGGCATTGAGGAGTCCAGATACATGGTCTGGCTCCTAGTCCACAATCATGAGGCCCAACTCATGCAGGGCCAGGTCCTGTGGGGAGCATATAGGGCTGAGGCGTGGGACCGGTTGGCTCATGATCTCACCAGTGCCACAGGGATTCCAAGGACTGGTGAGCAGGTTCGTCACCATCACGCAGACCTGAAGAGACGCAAGCAGGACCAATTGAACCTTTGGATCCAGGAGGCCCGGCAAATGCCCAACACCCACTACTGAGTAAGTTACATGTAATTATGTATGTAAGAAATTAAACTAGCTGATATTATGGAGATGTGTATTCCAATATTACTTCATTTATATTACAGCTGCAGGTGTCCGTTCTGCGAACCACAGAGCCTATGGCGATAGGCTGGTGCGGTTGCGCCACCAGGCAGGTCAGTAATCCTCTCCCAGTAACTGTAAAGAAATATAAAAGTATGACAGTTAGCAAAAGAGTGCAGTGTAGTCACTAAGTAATAGAATGTGCAAGTAACAGTGTAAGAGTGTTTGCAAGTATTGCTTGATTACAAAAGTGTGTTGCAGTCTGTAATGCAAACTGAAAAATGAAAATGTCTGAAATAAAGTCTGAAATAAAGATGCCCCACCTGTAATATAATAGTACACAACCTGCAGCAGGCTGAAAAGTACAGCTGCAGAAGATGAGCAAATCACATGTGTGAAATATACCCCTGTTGAAATACTGAAACATGACAGAAGTGAGACTGCTGGAAAGGATTGTAATAACTACAGGTAAAACATGTCAATAAAGCCTAGAAGTAAGTACCATCCTGAATAGTAAAATGAAAACAAGTGAGAGAGTGTGAGAAAGTGTTATGGATCCACCAATAAAGTAGTAATAACCCCTGAATAAAGTATACTGCAGTCAGTACAGAATGAAATGCATGTGAGAAGCAAAACCAAACAGCAAAATCTGTTCAAAGTATTGCTGCAGCTGGAATGTGTATCCCAAAATCTGGATATGTTGCTCTCAGTCTGCAATATGCAGATAGTATGATTGTCTGACATACCAAACATCCACAGTTGTCTATAGCTATATAAAGCAAATGTAGCAGGATGATGTAGCTGAACAAAGCCAGATATGAATGTGTATGAAGAACAATAAAATGTATATTGATGTAGCAGTAACAGTCCTATCACCAAATTGAAATAGTTATCATATAGGAAACTGTAGTTAGAACAGTAGTGTGTATATATGTGCAGCTATTAGAAATGTACAGCATATGTATTGGTATTCAAGGTGTTAATATTATTTTCTTCACCCCACCCTATAACCACATATAACCCATTCCACATGAAAATGGTATGTGCAATCACAATTAACACCCCTGGACATTTGTCCTGTTGGGTCATAAATATTTGCATGTCCGTTGATGCATCTGCCCTGTTCATACATCCAAACCTGATGGCCTGTTGCCATCAATCAACCCTGCATGTTGTTGGACTGTGTATTGCTGTTCAAATTATGCATGTGTTATGCTCACTGTTCAATGGTGTGAATATCTGGGTGTTTGGTTAATGGGAATACTAATGCATGCTGTTACAACTAATTGTGAATGGTATTATATGTTACTAACCTAAACTGTCATGACATAATGCAAAACATAGGACGACAGGGAAGGCGGGTTCCAGCGGACCCACCACTCCCACCTCAGCGAGTACACCTGGCACTAGTGCCCAGTCTGGACCCTCCTCCGGTGGCCCTGTGCCACCTGCTGATGGAAACGCTGCAGGGGATGGGGCTCGACCCCCCCCTCTGCAAGTGTGGCCAGAGGATAACCACCACTCACTCTCCGTAGCGTCCAGACTGTGGTGCGTAGGGAGATCCAGGACTCTGTTCTTGGGCCCCTACACCAGCTTGAGGCACACGTGGCACAACTTACAGGCATGCCTGTTGCCCGGTCTACATAGCTCCCAGCACAGCCCCATCCTGGGCAGTGAAGGAACAGTGGAACTGCCCATGGCTGGGGATATCAGTTCCACTGTTGCCATCTGTGGGCTCATGGGCTCTGGATATCCAAACATCCATCCCCATCAATTGTGTAACCCCTCCCACACGTGTCATACACTGCTCCTGTATGCATCTTGTTTGTCTTGTCTGTTGACTTACCCAACCTACCCCCTCAGCTATACCGACTTCCTTCACCTGACATACCACTCTCAGCTAAAAAAAACAAAACAAAAAAGGGCACTCTGTACCCACAAAAAAATTACGCTCCAAACTTAGCTGCCCATTCTGCCCACATGTCTGCTGGACATGGAAACTGTCAATTACAATTGGCTGTACAACAAGTATTATTGTTGTCCTGACACCTCTCTCAGGGTTGGAAGGTTTCAAATGTCACACCAAATTACATACATATGCACAGCTGTTGCTGATGAAGAAATGGGCAGCTATGGGCCTTACCTACATCCCTCTTGCAAATCCCAAGCTTGTTTCACTACTGTCTTACCCTCTTTGTGACCCCTTTTTCACCACTTTCCTGTCTCCCCATTTTCATTTCTTTCAAAGAAAATAGTGCGGGTGTACGCTAGAGTAAGCACTGTTAAGCGGTTGTAAGCAGGTGTGTGTGCGCGGAGCTGAATGCCAGTGCGCATGCATGAGCTCCGTGCAAACCAGCGCTAACCCGGTTACAACTGCTTAAAAGTGCCTTAGTCACTCTGATTGACAGGTCCTGTAGTCAGTTCAAAAGCAAAATAAAATCCCACTGTCAGTCCCAAACCCAGGACCTTGGAAAGAGTAGTCTGCATGACCTATCATTGAGCCATGACTCTTATACAAGAACATTGTGCTAAAATAAATTTATCATGTAATAGTAGGAATGAATGTAAAGGGAATATAGGATGTGTAGTACACAAAGCATGCCATTTAGAAGTACTGTCAAAACTAGTGGATTTCTATAATAGTAGTGTGTGAACAGAAACAGCCATGCTAGTTGGTAGCTAGTAGGTAATAATGTCAGTTAATGTACATATATAAATGTATGTATATTTACATATATATATATATATATATATATATATATATATATATATATATATATAGTTGTAGGTGTCATTGTGCATACACACTTACTACAGGGAACAGGAGAGAGGAATGGAGAAATGTGAATCTACAACACAGCCTGAATCATGAGAGAGATACTAACCTTTACACTCACAGAACAGTGTCCACAGCATACCAGTATGGTCCCCACCCTTACAGTCTGAAAGGGCAACGCCTATCTCACATACCCTTTTATAGCACTGTCCTAAAATCACAGTGAGAACTGCAATCAGTACACAACTGGCTGCATGCAATTAGCAAATGTTGGCTTACAATTGGTGCAGAGGCCATCACATGGACTTATGCAGATACCTACAAAAGCATCCTGTACTAACACTCCACACATGCAATACGTTCATTGCACTGTCTGGAGGCAGACAGACAGAGAGAAAGACAGACAGACAGAGACAGAGACAGAGAGTGAGAGAAAAAAAAATACACATGGTACACACACTGAGTCTAAGCTGTCAGCAGTGACAGTAGCAAGCCGTGCAAGCAGCAGCAGGAAGCAGAAGTAGTGGTAACGCAACCAGCTGCAACAAACACAGGTAATGTAAAGTAGCAGGTTAATAGTCTGCATACCGTGAACCCTCCAAATGTGTCATAGGTTTGTATCTATAGGTATATCCATGTCATATGTTGTGTGCATGTAGTTCCACCAAAAGGGGCTGACTATACATTACATGTCAGTCAGTGTTAGGCCATGATCCTGGCAGCAGTTTTCTGTTGCAGTGAGGCCCGTCTGTAGGATGTGTGTGTCAGCTGGTGTAATGACTATGGTGCTTAGTTAGCAGTCATCTGGGAACTTTGTCACCCACAACCCGCACATGTTCGCTTCTACATCTGAGAAATAAATGCCAAACAAGAGGGGTCCTAGGACAGAGGCCTGTGGGATACCACATGTGACTGGCATCGAGTCTGACATGGCTTCTACAATATCAATATTATGTATCCTGTATGTCAACCAGTGTGCAACCCATCATGTGACATATGTAGTAACATGTAAGCTAATGAGCTTGTTTATGATGCCTGAGTGGAGTACTGTGTTGAAGGCCTTAGGCAAGTCCAGGTAGGCTGCAGGGATTGCGTTGCTCTCATCAATGGCTGTAGTGACTGTTTTGAAAGGTCAACCAGGTTCAAAAGGCAGGATCAGCCCATCACAAAGGCAAACTGGCCGGGAACAAGTGTCTGCAGGTACCCAATATCGCTGTATATGCGTCCCATACTGAATAATTCCATAGCTTAGCAGACCAGGCCAGTTATGCTTATGGTGCGGTAGTTCCCAGGGTCAGTAGAGGTGCCTCCTTAGTGGTGTGGGACCACTGTTGCTGTATGCCAGTGTTCAGGTACATATCCTGTAGTATGGCCAAGGTTAAATATCAGTCTTATATGCGGTTGTATGTCCTCTTGGAGTGCACGTAGCACACATCCAGGGATACCATCAGGTCACAGTGATGCTGTGTGTTCTGCTTTGCTGAGGGCGGCCCTCACCTGGACATGTGAGATGATAGGGAGGTTGCATTCAGCTGTGATAAGTATTTCTACTTGTGGGGGAGAAGGAGGGGGGATATGTGCAGCAAACCTGTCTGCAAGACTGTTGCCAATATCTGTGTGTTCGGTGAATGTTAAGTAGGTGTGTATTAACTCAGAGCATATCTGAGGCGTTTGGTCCATATGTGTAACATAACTGAAGAAGGCCTTGTGGTTATCTATAGTGTATGTGGCCATTTCCCTCCCAGAGAATGCCGTGGCTGTTGTTATGAGAGACCGTAGCGTATTACCAGTGCTGACCACAGATGCCTTCCCTTAATGTGAATCTGCTCTGTCCTGCAGTAGCCTCCTGCTATTGTTATACAATCTGCCTCTGGCTGGGGTCCACCGGACAGGATGCCTAACCTTTGTGCATAGGGTCTGGGTTAGAAATGTGTGTTCAAGTTCCATGCAATCTGTGGGATGTCCATGGTAAGCATTCGCAAAGGGGTCAGCAGTGTGGGTTGTGGCTTCCACTGGCCCAGTGGGCTGCATGGATACCATCTCAGTCCTAACAAGTGAATAACTGTCTAATCACATACATATCAAAGTAGTCTACTGTGCTGGTGGTGGTGGTGGGATATGTATATCCAGGCTAAGTAACTTGTGTCCAGATCACACTAGTGGATGGCGTTCCACATACAGTACCTTGGTATGAACCCCCAGAGTGAGGTTGTGCATTGGACCTGTCACAGTGTGCTGACTGATGGGGCATGCTACTATGTTGTATGGAATGTGGCAGGTATTGTTGCACAGGTGTTGGCTGAGCACTGATATCTGGCCATGTACTTGTGTATCCACCAAGAGACACATACATGCTACATATGGGAGTAGTAGTATATCACTACAGTTGAGTATCATGTATAGTATGTGTGCCATATATTGCTGACATAGTCTGCTGATATCCTGTTTGTGTTCTCTTCCAGGGACATGGCGCGTCAGCGTAATCCCGCCTACTCTGCATTGGAAGATGAGGAGATACACCAGAGCCTGGTGCGGGATTATGACATACTGTTCTCCTGCACCAGCCAGAATCAGCAGGAGAGGGCTGCACTGTGGCAAGACCTTGTCCGTAGGGTAAATGACATTGGCACACATAATAGGACATATGAGCAGGTATGACATCACTGCAGTGATTTAATCAGAAATGTCCGTCAGCGTGCATCGGATATCCACAGGCAACAGGTTGCCACAGGAGGTGGGGTGGCCACACATCCCCCCCTCACCAGACTGGAGGGGCTACTCCTAAGTGTTGTGGCTCCAGCCCCGGAACAGCAACAGCAATACACCTGCATCATGATGGAGGCTGGATCCACACAGCAGCACGACATGGAGCATGCAGGTAATATGCCATATGTACACTTGACTGTTCTGTACACTGTTAGTTTATGCATGTGTAAGGTGTGTCCGTGGTATGTAGCTGTCAACATAGTATGTAATTGTGCAGGTGTGATATTGGCAATATCAGCAGCTGACATGTGAAAGGCAACTGGTGTACTACTGCACTGTATCATATGCAGTATCAATGGCACAGTTGTGCCCACTGACATTAATCTCCTCATTTCTGCAGGTCCCTCCGGTGTTACAGCAAGGCAGGCCATCCATGCTGGTGAGTGTGTTTAACAATACCTATAATAGTCCTGATAGTGCTAGTAATACTACTGTAACTCAGTAGTGCTCTGTGTGTATACAGCAGGGTGTGCATGTGTGCAGGTGTGCCTGTGTCCACGTGTGCATGTGTGCATGTGTGCCTGTGTCCACATGTGCATGTATGCATGTGTGCATGTGTGCATGTGTGCATGTGTGCCTGTGTCCACGTGTGCATGTGTGCATGTGTGCATGTGTCCACATGTGCCCACGTGTGAATGTGCACATGTGTGCATGTGTGCATGTGTGCATGTGTGCCTGTGTGCATGTGTGCATGTGTGCATGTGTCCATGTGTGCATGTGTGCATGTGTGCATAAGTGCATCACTGGTAACATTGTGTGAACACTGTAAGCTGTGTTTCCTGTCTTCCTCCCACAGGTTCTGGTGCTGCTCTGGTGTCCTGCAGCAGGGAACCTGAATCTGGTTCCACAGGTACTGGTAATGATGATATCTGTGTAATGGCACAGGAAGGTGTGTCAGGTTCTGCCATTGTTCAGCCAATTGACAGTACACAGCTGACAACCCCATCACTGTGCACAGTCATCCTGCCAGTACATCCTTTGTCACCATTGTTCCTAGGTGATGGACAGGATAGAGTGGGCATTGACCAGGGTAATGTGGTATCTGTGGCACATGCTTCCCCACACAACAGCCATGGGCAGGGTCCTGCGATGGTACCACACAGACAGTTGCCCATGGGTTCTCGTGGGAGCATCCGTGGGTGTACTGCCTCTGGCAGACATGCCCAAAGAAGTCTGTCAACCTCAGCTATGTTTAGAGCTGTCATGCAGGCACAGTTGCGTATGGAAAGGTACACCAGACAGGGTCTGAGGGAGCTGAGAGCATGTCGCACAGCCATGACTGACAGTATGCGTGACATTGCGGATGCTATCCGTAATTTCACCGATGTCATAGACAGACATTGTGGGGACATATTACAGCAGTTCCACAACCACATGTCCATGAGCCAGCGCAATGGTGGGTGGTTGTGGCATTGACGTGGCCGTATGCCAGCAAAAGCAGCAGCTGGCAGTCAGCACAGACGACAACAGGCCCGCGCATGCCCACATAGTGCCAGCAGCAGCCCCAGCAATGCCGGGTCTGTGCTGTCATCGGAATGCCCCAGGAGACTACGTGCACGTGGCTCTGGACAGTCCCAACAGGGACCTGTGTCCAGTCAACACACTCCCGCTTCTGATGACAGTACCCAGTCTGGCTTAGTACTGGATACGGTCCGTAGCACCCCTGCCAGGCACAGGTACCATGTCCGTGCCCACAGACACTGATCTGTATGACCTGCCAGGTGCAGTCTGTGGCTGTCCACAAGCCCCTGTATATGGCAGCCATGAGGTGGAACTGTGTGCGTGCATACACACATGCAAAATGTTAACACCTAGGGCTACTACATACATGCACACACTGCACCAACAGTGCCCCACCCTGTACTGCTGTCCCTCATCAACACACATACACACACATGTCAATTGGTGGTATCAGTGGCAGACTCAGGTATTCCTAATTCACACCCTGTGCATATGATGAAACTGTGCCTCCCCCTGCAATCTCCAACATCAGTGCAGGTACAGGTAAAAACGTTTCTGATGCACAGGGTGGCTACATAGAAGTGCATTAGTAGTATCATGTTGGTAACAGTACAGTGTGCTGATATGACTGTGTGTATATCCCAGCATGCCTGATGCAGTAACCGTATGACTGTCCTGAATTGTTATCTGCACCCATAGTACATACAAAAGTGTAACAGCTGCACATTATTGCATACCGGTGGTAAGGATGTCAACAAATAGCCACATACATGGGTAGCACAGGGGGGAAGCTAATGCAAGTAGTGATACGCAATGATGGACATGTACAGTAATGGTGGCAAGTTGCCCACAACAACTATGCAATGTGGATGTTTGCATGTTGATATGTGTGCAGTACCAATGTAATCCAAATCACAATTAACTATGACATAATATCACTTCTACCATGGGCATCTGCGCTGTGCATTCCTGGGTACATGTTGATAGTGCCCACATATTTGCACTGTAACCTACTGTTAGTATTACCCCTTCTTTGTTGTACAATGGACTACTTCCAGCCCTGCTTACTGTAGCTTTATTTGCATACATGTTCACTTGGGGTTCCCTGCAACACTGCTTCCACCTGCAATGCTGAGTTACAGTGCTTCTGTGGACTCCTAGTGACATCTGCATAGCGTACAATATGTATGTCAAGTTTACACATGACAGAACATCACTGTCTGTCCTGTTCGCATGTACATTGCCTGTGACACATTGCACATGTCTTACCTGACATTTACCCAAGTGTGCAGTCATATATGCCAGTGCTATGAAACAGTAGCAGTACACCCACACATCCACACCTTCAGTATGTTGTTCTCCATTGGCCCTATGTGTTGGTAAGCACCATGGCAATCACACTACTAGGGTAGCATGTGCAAAGGTAACCTGTGAATCACTTCTATGGTCCAGTTGTGGTTTATGTGAGGCATGTGGCAATGTCACAGCTGCCACATGTATGCAGTCAACCATCACCCTTGGCCAGGAATGTACAACACATGTGGGATGCCACCACATAGCCAATCTGGGGACTGAGCACTCTGAACCCAGTAATGCCATACCCTGTCAGGTGGCATGCCATACTACAGTGACTACAATACCAGTCAGACATAGACACGCACTGACAGCAGTTCGAACACACTGGGGCATACTTGGAGACGCAGAATAGCATCCTGCCTGAGCATCACACACCTCCACAGCTGGCACACAGGCATACGTTACGTCAAAACAGAGCACATGCCACACATGGCACACACATCCCATGTGCCACACACTTACAGCCTGTAGGGCTACACAACACACCTGCTACAGATGTGTCAGGTACCTCTCTTGGCCACTGCAGTGCTGTCCCGCTCAACAGGCTGTACATGGTGAAGGTCACAGTGATATGCCTCTGGGGCACTATGGTCCACCACTATATGTAGGAAGGGTGTTCTATGTCTACATTCTGCTCAATCTCCAATGTCATTCATAGGGTATCCAGTGGCTGTCAACGTGTGCTCACATGCTAGGGAAGCCACAATGATTTGCGAGGGCCAGCCTGCACGTGACCCCCATGGCCCAATGTATATTGGTGAAGCCCCTTGATACACACATACTGCCTTATGCTGCAGGACACGGATGACATAGCCAGCTCCACGGGTATCACACAGGATAGCACGCTAACAGTGATGCTACACAACACCAGCAGTGTACACTGCAAGATGCATGCACCGGACACTATCCTCAGCACGGTGAACTGCAATGTCTGTGCAGTACTGGAGTCCTGATTCATGGCTCACAGGTGCAACCCATCACTGCCAGATTATACCTCATACCAACACACATGGACAGGGGGGTGGTATCCCAAGGCATCACAGATACACACACCTCCAGGTTGCTGGCACAGCACAAAGCATCAGGGCCTATTCATGTGCAGCTAACAGTGTGTCAGACTGCCGTCTGGTTCATAGCCTGGCACACACAACCCTCCCATACACAGGAAACCCACCTATCCTCCATAACAACACTGGCAATATGACAGTCTCAAGAACTGTCTTTATATGGCTGGACTGCATCCAGCCAAACATTGTGAGTGAGCATTACTGTAGCTACAACACACTAGTTGAAGGGTTCCCAGCATGTGGACACTGAATTGCAGTGGAATGACATGTTACCACTTCCACAACAGGTGGGAACGTGCAGCACCTGTACATCGACTACATGTAGACTATATGGCCCAGACCAGATGTGTATCCCCTGCTGTAGGTATTTTATCATATACACCCACACTGTATAGACACATACTGCGTGCGGCCCCTGCACAGTAAGACAGTCATATTGTTATGCATTGCATATACCATTTATCCACTCGAGGCACGTGTCAGACATGGTAACTACTGCAAGTCACAGGTATTTATGTGTATGTGTCACACACATACATCATGTGTGCATTGCCATTGCTGGTTTAGGCAATGGCATGCATTGTTATGCACAAAGACCCACACAAGGTCATAATGTGTGACACAACCACACGTGGCAGCTGTGGGTTACCAAAACATACCTATCTGTACTCTGACAATGGTAATAGACCCAGTAGCAGAGCGCACTATTGGCATTACTGGCCAACTAGCCCTGTTTGGCTGTGCTGATAGTGTGGTGACATCCCCTGTGTTTACTGGGGGAATATGCAGCATCTGGTGTATTGTAGTATTTGCCAAAAGGACACACTTGCATTTACACACACCCTACTACCCCCACCCACACACACTTGCCATTTGCAGGATTCATACCCCTACCTGACTATATCATGACACGTGAGAGAAACGCATTAGCGAAGCACACTATTCAGATTACTAGGAGGTTTCTCTTCTCTGGCTTTACTTATAGGGTGCTGACATCATCAGTGTTTGGAAAGGGTAATGTGCATCAGGTAGTGTGATCTCCTGATTGCCAAAACTAACATGTTTTTCATACAGAATTGCACACACACAAACTCCCCACATCCAAACACACACACACTTGCCATTTGCAAGTTTCAAATCCCTACCTAACTATGTTATGACACTTAAGAGTGATGCTGTAGCAGACTGCGCTATTTGGATTACTGGGAGGTGTTTCTTCTCCGGCTGTACTTATAGGGTGCTGACATCATCCGTGTTTAGATAGGGGAATGTGCATCCTGTAGAGTGCCTTCACAGTTGCCAAAAGGGACATCTCCCTCACACAGGCTTGCACACACACTAACCCCTCTCCACACACACCGGACAGTTGCAGGACTCAAACCCCTACCTAACTATGTTATGATACTCATGAGAGATGCATTAGCGGACCGTGCTATTCAAATCACTGAGATGTTTCCCTTCTCCTGCTGTACTTATAGGGTGCTGACATCATCCATGCTTAGATAGGGGAATGTGCATCCTGTAGAGTGCTTTCACAGTTGCCAAAAGGGACATCTCCCTCACATAGACTTGCACAACATCAACACCGCTCACACACACACACACACACACACACACACACACACACACACACACACACACACACACACACACACACACTGAGCAATTGCATGGTTTGCACTCCTACCTACCTATATTATGACACTTGAGAGTGACGCATTAGCAGAGCACACTAACCAAATTACTGGACATCTGGTCTGCACCTGCAGTATTTATAGGGTGCTGACATCTTTATTTCTACAGAGGTATGTACATCTAGTACTACCTGTCAGGTGGGGGATAGCATATATATGCATTTGCAGCCACCTACGTCAGGGTCAGATATGCACATCGCACTGGCAGTTTATGTTCTATACCATGCTTCATGACCACAGGACCTGTAACACACAACACAACCAGTCCAGAACACCACACCCACATCCAGGACACATACTTAGCTTCCCTGGGAATAGTGCCGGGATATGCAGGTGTTCACATACACCATTCCAGTTGTTAACATCAGGTACAGGCATATTGTGTGTGAGAACTACTCAGGCCTCTACCACTTTACCCTACAGCCACTGAAATTTGTGGGTCCATGTGTTATGGCATAACCACACACCACAGCCACATGAGGGAATACATATTTCACCTGTCCATCTGCAACATGGGTACTCACTGTTCCACAGCAGAGGTAGACCACCATTGTTGATATCTGACCATACCCACCTTTCCCTGGACATCCACATCCCATCCCCACCCCCAGGCAAGGTTGTCACTGCACACAAACTGTATTTAGCACAAGCAGACTCTACACTTGTGAAGACTGGGGTGGAAGACTTCAAAGGACCCATGCTGGGGGACTATACTGGCCACTCAGCATAATTCTTGACAATTGCATTCTATGAGCATGTGTACGGTTTGCATTGATCATGCTATCCCACATATACCCATGACTGCTCCACAACAAGACACCTGTCAGGTGTACACCAGCCATATATGAGCCGTCCAATGGACAGAGTGAGCTAATACATTGCAGAGCTGTAGCCCACAGAGGGAGGACATCTGTGAACAGTTCCGGCATGACACTTCATTCCCACATAATCATCACAACCCAGTGATGACAGTGGAATTGTCCAGACAATGTAGATAGGGCTCCCCTCAGTCTGTTATTGATGGCCACTTACTGTTAGAGATTCTCAGCAACCCTCTTCCAGCACACACCAACAACATGGCTGTGGCTTAGCACATTCAAACCCTGGGATCTCTACTGTGCCCCTGCTTGACAGAGGCACAGCTCATTAGCCTCACACGTTGCCTTATGTGACCTACTTTACAGTGGCACAGTAGCCTACTGTACTGGGGATGCAGATGCCAAGCACACTCTGGCTAAGCTATCATTCCCTAGGGCAACAAGCCTAGTATTGACCTCTACACCCATATGTTCAATTGTCAGATGCACAATATTTGTTGTGCTGTTCTATTGTATGTAGGTCTTTATTGCCATAGCATTCCCTGTTCCTATGACCAACTTATGTATCTGTGGAAGATGTTTGCATATGACCGTGATCCACTATATCACTTATGTCTCTGTAGTCATTTACTGTGTGCACTGGGCAGATTGCTGTGTTGTGGTTGGTTTCTGGAATGACACGTACAAATACCAGATATGTGTGGCTAACTGCTAAACGGAGATATGGCCTAAGTGTGTGAGCATGCCCAGTTCAGCCTTTCCATGGGATGTTGTCTGACATATGCCTCATTTATCAAAGTGTGCGAACATGCCCAGTGTGAGCTTTCCATATGTTGCACTCTGAAGTCTACCACATATTTGGGTGTGTGTGAACTTCAACAATATCTCACGTTTATGGTTGTGTGTTGGGTGTCATGTTGTGTACTAAATGGCCAACTGCTTCATGTCTGCCACAACAGGGATTATACTGTGCCTGCAGGGATTGTATGGGATACTTTGCAGACTGTTGTCAACATACTTTCATAATGACCTAACACTGTAGTACCGTATAGTGTACTGGTTCAGTACTTTCACTGTGGTGGACAGTATCCTGGGCTTTAGTCCTATCACTGCTTGACATCTTCATAGTGAGCACAACAGACTGTGTAGGGGCCAGTTGTGCACATATGACCATGTTGCATTATGTTCAGATATGGACTACCTACACCAGGCTTGTCCAACATTGGTAGTGTATTCCACAACATAGGTGGACATTGGCAAACACTAGTGATGTTCCCTAGGCCATTTCTGATGCTAGTCACAGGGTGTGTTTGTCCTTCGACACACATTGCAACTGGAGTTTGCCATGACATATGTCATGGTTAGTATACTGTGCCTCCGTCTGCCTCTGACATAACAGTGATACCCAGGGTTAACCTACCATCTCCCATCCACTCATCGGGACTCCTCTTGAGGGGTGTCGATAGGTGACTCTCTGTCTAATCTGTACCGGGAGTTTACTCAAGAGTGGGGGTGCCTTCTGTGTTATGGATCATTCTGTACAGCTTGTCCTATGCATGTCAGTGCTGGGGTTCAGGTCTCTCATGTGCATAGCTCACTGCCATTCAGATTGTACAAGGTGCAGCATGTTCATTGATTCCAGCTTGGACATGTCTTCATACATCAGGCACAGCTTGCCTGTAGCTGGGCAGTATGGCAGTGTGTGGAGCTGCAGTTTGTTTACTGAGGCAACACGTGGCATCTGTTCATGCTCTTTGCTACTCCTGGTGGGGTACTGTTGTGGACGTTACAGTTGATGGAGGTGTCTGCTGAGGTATATCCCACAGGGACTATTGTAGTCAATTGTGACGCTGATGAAGGATGACTGCAGAGCCACAGTGACCTCCCCTTATCTACATCTGACAACCTTCATGATTGAGTGGGTATATGGTATGTTTCTGCGAACACTACAGCCACATGTTTGTCCAGTGCAGGATATCTATCACCTTGTGTCCCCAGGTCTCTCATTACATGTTAGGTACATAATGGGTTAACACCTGTGTGGTAATTTGTGGGCACTTACTGTATATCCACGGTGGTTGTCTATACACAGTTCTGCAGTTAGCTTGCTGACATGGCTATGGCTCCAGTTGTCTGTTTGTAGGTGGCCCTTTTATGGGTTGCTTGTGTCAGCTGGGGGTTGGATATGGTGGGCTGTTTGTACTCCTCTGCATACATGTTCAGTCACAGTCCTTCCATGTTGGCCTATACATATGGGACATATATACAGAACGGGGGGGGGGGGTCCCAGGACCAAGCCTTGTGGGATGCCACTCATATCTGCTTTGTAGTCTGACATAGATGCAGCATGTCTGACCATGTCAGTTCTGTCCTTGGTCTGGTTTGCAACCCCTCTACTGACATGGGGTATATATTTAAGCTGGTGAACATATCCACACTGAACTCGTAGTGTATTGTCTAGAAGCATATGCACAGTCCAGCTATGCTGTGTGGACCACATTGCCCTCATCAATGACCTTAATGACTGTTTCAAATGGTCAAACATGTTTAGGGGCAGGATCTGCAGTTACGACAGCCACACTGTGTAGGGTCCATATCAGTAGGTCCATGATAGCTTTATGTCTGTGGTACATACTGATCCTTTCCATAGCTGTGAAGACCAAGCTTGTCAGGATCCTGGGGTGGTAGTTTGCAGTATCCATTCAGGCAACACCTTTGTTGTGAAGGACCACTGTTGTTGTACACTGCTCTTTGGGTACATATCCTGTGGTAAGGCTGACATTGGGCAATAGTGTGATTTGGCATTCCATTATTCTTGGAGTCCATGTTGGCCTCAGCCCAGGACACCATCACATACCTTTGCTGCTGTGTGTTTTGCTTTGCAGATGATGGCTGTTATGTCAGCATCTGCAGTGTCAGGGGTCCAGCAGTCTGCTGGGATAGATATTTTGCATTCTGGGGGGGAGTTTGCACTGCACCTGTCAGTTTGTATGTTAGCAATATGTGTGTGTGTTTGGTATGTTGTTTGTAATATCTGTGTGATTCGGAGCATATCTGTGGATTCCCAACATGGTTCCTACCATCAGTTAAGTAAGCCTTGTGATTATCCTTAGTGTCCTGTACAATTTGTATCTTCATAGGTTCATGGGTTCATACTAGGTTATCCACCCTAGGGCATTAGTAAGCCAAGCCAGACTGTGTGTGTCTTTTGCCGCCCCTTGCTATGTGACTATTATGGCCATTTATGATTTTCTTTACTGTGCCTCTGTCTGGTTGTGACACAGTGAAGACCCCCAGTATACATGTATGATCATCCATCCACTTGGCAATATTCCTGTTGAGGGGTGTCAGTGAGGGGCTCTGCCTAACATGGATTGGGATCCTGTTTCTTGGTGTGGGGAGCCTCTGGGTTATGTATCTGTCCCTCCAGCACATCCTATTTCATTATGTGTTGAGGCTGACATCTGTCACTCTCACAGCTCCAATGGCTTTGATTTCCTGTGGTGGAGCATGTCCATTACTCCTGTGTTGGACATGGCCTTGTACAACAGACATATAATGCCTCTGTGTAGGCAGTCTGTGACTGCATTCAGCTGGGGTGTCTACAGCCAGGCAGCATATGACATATATTTGACAACCTTTATCTTCTTGGTGGGGTACCTTTGAGGTGTTCCAAACCACTGCAGGTGTCACGTACGGTACATCCCATATGAGTCATTGTACTAGATTATGGGTCTGATAAGGGAACAGTACAGGGGCACAGTGACATCTATTGATGTAAATGTGAATCCTTTCATGATACGGTGTTCAATATCGACAATCTTCCTAGCCACATTGGCATTGTGAGTGTCACATGACAGATTACTGTCAACTTGTGTCCCTAGGTCCCTGATTACTCCTTGCATACATAATGGTTTACCACCTATGTGGTAATTTGTGAGTACCTTGTCTGGTATTTGGTGGGACATTCATACTGTTCAGTGTCTTCAGGATGTCTGGGTGGAGTTCTTGTGTGTGAGAGTGTGGTCTGTCGCATGCTACAGACTGTACAGCAGTTTTGACTACACTTAGGTGCACATGGGTGTCTCCACTGCTTTGGGCATTGTCAGTTACCTGGCCGTATGGGTGTCTGTGCTGCATATGGATACTCCCCCTCCTTTGATGTTTTGATCCAGGTGTCGGGGCCATAACGCATGATATGTGGTATAACCTGGTAGTGCTGGTGTGCTATCAGTAGGCTTGCAGCAGGCTTCTGTCACTGCACAGACATCAATGTTGTCCATACTGGGAAGTGCCTCAGGGGCATGCATATTGCAGTTTACACATCTGGCATTGGTCAGCATTACCCTTATGTTTCTTACCATTTATGTTTTCTAGGGTGGTGGGTAGTCTTTTTGGCCTTGCCTACATACGGCTCTATGGAGGTGGCAAAGGCCTTATCCAGTATCCAGACGCCCAGGGGTAACAGGTGCAAGCCATCCCTCAACAGCAGCATGGCTTGTCATGCATGACATCTCCAGCAGACAGACATTAGACCCTCTTGGACTGACAGCTGTAACTGTGCCACCTGTTAAAGATGATCATTCTGTGTTTGTACTGTGGCATCATTCTTGGTGAGGGTTGGATGCTGCAAATGGCCAGTGTCATACCGGCCTGGGGTACATACTCAGAGAGCTCATCCATGTCTCTTTTCATGTAGTCCATGGAGGTACATCTCAGGTCATTCACACCAGCATGGACATTGAGTGCATCATATTTCTGCTTGCTTTGGGGTGACCTGCGTACCCTTGTTCAGTCTGGTGAGTGGGACAGCAGTGTGTCTGCCTATACAGACACCTATTACAACTGTATCAGGCATGTTGTTTCTCCTTCTGGCCTGTGATTGTTTGGCACACCAGCTTTATGTACTATGTGTTGCATGTGCTATGTTTGGAGGTTGTGGTTGCTTGGGATCTGCTTTGGAGGCTTCTGTTGGTGTGGTGTGTTTGTAATTAGGGCCTCCGGGAATGTTTTTCTATGTTTATGTGTTTCTTTTACAGTTATGATAGGTCTATGTGGGACTGGGTTTGTGGTGTATGAGGTTACCTTCTCCTCCTGACTAGTATTGACAGTACTGAGTTGGGGGAGCTCAGCCTCCGGTTTGGATACATGGTTGCATCTCTCACATATATTTGTATTTATTGGGGGGAGTTGTGGGTTGTCTGTGTACTTGGACCAGGTGTCACATTGCATCTGGATTCACAGATTCTACTTGTTGTGGCTGGCCTTAGTGGATTGTATGTGTGGAGATATTTTATTGCCATACTACTGATCAGTGATTACTTCCCTTTTTATGTTTGCTCTATCATGTAGTAGCTTCCTCATTCTCTTGCATGGTTTGGTAATGGCTGGAGTCCAGCATGCCAGATGCCTGCGTGTATGGCATTGTGTCTTGTTGTTATTTGTGATTGCATACTCCAAGCATTCCTGGCTGTGTTTATGGAATGCCTGTATAACATGTTCTGTGGTGTGTCCCATATTCTGCACTTGCACAGGGCCTTTCGTGGATTCCACATCGGTTTGGAGGGGTGCAACCTATGCTTTACACATGTTTTTCACTGTTGTATTCTGGCCAGGGACTGGGGTCAGGATGTGTATATCCAGTGTGATTACTCTATGGTCTGGTCTTACCAGTGAGGGATACACTTCGAATCTTGCCATCCAGTACACATGTTGCTGATTATCACATTCAGTATGCTTACCCCTCTTGTGGGAGTGGTACGTTGTTCCTGGGCATTTTGGTTTATGGATTCTGGGAACTTTTCTCCGACTGTGTTGGTGCTAGTATAATGCTCCCGTTGTATGTCTGGGTATTTTCAGTCAAGCAATATAATGTGGTTTGGGGGGCTTGATATATTCATCTATTCTAACATAGGTCAGGTGCAGTTCCTGGTATTAGGACAGTAGTCTGCATCAGGCTATATACTGGGAGGCGGTTTTAGCCATTGGTATTTGACCATGGCTAGTCCATGCTGCTTCTTGTTGTGGTACCAACATGGGGGTGTGGTTATTCTTGACATTTATTGCTAGTCACCCTCCTTTTGTAGCTTGTTCCATGTTTTGCAGCTGTACAGCACAGTATGAGGTGTGACCTGGTAGTGTTAGGGTGCTGATGTGAGCCTTGACCCAGTTTTCTATTACAGGACTGATATCTACATTCTCCATACTATGTGCATTTACACTGCACACATCTTGATGTTTAGACTTCTGGCATTGGGTAGCATTACATCTAGGTTCCTATCCCTTGTGGTACCTATGAAGGTGGGTTTGTGTTTTGAGACCTACCTTTTCAGGGCATGCTGTGGGTACTGACAGCCTTTGCCAGTATCCATGGGGCATGGACTAATAGGTGCACGCCACCCCTAGCAGGTGGTGCATCATGTCATGCTCTGCATGTCTTCCTAGCCTGAAACACATTGGCTCCCCTTTGACTAACTGCATTACTTCGGCCAGTTATTGCACTTGATAATCCCATCGTCATTATGTGGCTTCATGCTTGGTGAGGGTGGATGTTAGTCAGGGTCCTCAAGTGTGCATATAGTACATGGTGTTACATTACTTAACACATGGCATTCATGCCTCAGGTGGTGCTGCAGGTCTGCCTCTGTCAGATGTGCATATTACACTCCCTGTACATGTTTGTGAGCAGGTCATGTCATTTTAGGCATCCATGTTATTATTTGAGTGAGTCAGAGGGGGTATCATTCCCAGGGTTCCTACTGAGCCAGTGTATGTGCTATGTGTTGCCTCTTTGCCAAGGCCAGGGCATACTGGGCATGCCTTCTTCTGCCTACTGGGGCAGGCACAGGTTGTTCCTCCTCTGAGTCACGCTCTGCCTGTGATGGCCTTGGCAATGGTGGGGGGCTTTTTGGCCCAGCCCTATGCTGGTCCTGCTGCAGCTGTTTTCACAAGATCATATTATGTAGCATAGCACATACCATGATGATTTGGATACATGTATTTGGTGTGTACTGCAAGGCTCCAACAGATGTGTCCAGACACCGGAACTGTGACTTGAGCAGCCCAAACACACGCTCTATTACATTACGTGTTTGTGCATGTGCCTCATTATGGCATTCCTGTTCAGGTGTGTGTGCATTTCTGATGGGTGTCATCAGCCACGGCTCCAGTGCATAACTTGCATCCCCCACTAGGTGTCCGTGTGGGATGTCCCCATTGGCAAATGTCTGGTACAGCTGCGTCAAATGCTAGATGTGGGAATCATGGTAGCTCCCAGGGCAGCCAGCACACACATTCATTATTATGCCCTGGGCATCACACACAACCTGGCAGTTGATGGAGGGGAAGCCCTTGCAGTTAATGTAGGCCCTACCCCGCTCACTGGCTGGTGCTTTGATGTGTATGTGCTTGCAGTCTATTGCACCCACTACCTCAGGGTATTCCGCTATTTGATGGAAGAGACGCATATTGCTGGCCAATACCTCATGGGCATTGGGGAAATATACATGATCACCGACATGTGATGACATGGCATCCAGGAACTGGTGCAGTACCCTGGAGGCTGATGCCTGTGATATCCCCATCATATCACCAGTTGGTCTTTGGAAGGTACCTGTTGCTAGTATTCTTAGGCAAAAACATACCTTGGTTTCCACTGGGATGGGTTCTCCTCTGTTGGTTCTGTGTGTAAGGCGTGGCCTGCACAGCTCAACTATTTGCTGCAGGAGCTCTCTGTCGACTCTATAGCGCTCTACTATTTCCAGCTCATGTAACTCATGGTAGGTGACTCTGGACCTGTACACTCTTCTCCGTCTCCTCACTGTGGGTTGTCTGGCACCATCTGCATTGACACCACCCTCAGCAAGTCGCCTATGTCTCATTATGACAGCTATGGCAGCCCCTAACATTTCTGCTCTGAGTTAAGCTTTTTCAGTTTTCACTTCTAATAGCTTACTCCTGTCTTGCAGTGTCTCTTGAGAGAAACATCCTGCACTGCTGTTTGCAGAGTTTTAAGTGCTGGGCTGGGCTACTATTCTGCCTGTGCAATTGCCTGCTTCTAATTGTTTTCACCTGCTAGCTCCAGCAGTATTCCCTGCTAGCTTCCTACTAATTCAGTTGCTTCCTTTTTCCTTTCTGTTTCCTCAGGGGGGGAGCAGTGTGCATACCAGCAGAAACATGCTCACAGTGGCTTACATGCGCACGCACATGCTTACATTGTTTACAATCATCTTATTTTGGTTAAAACGTGCGCACACCCGCACAAACAGTGTTACAAGTCTGCCAACAGGCTCCTACATGTTCAGTCTGCCCTACACATGCGCACACCAGCGCAAACAGTGTTAAACATCTACCAACACGCTCCCACATGCTCAGTCTGCCTTACACGTGCACACACTGCCCTACTCGCACTTCATAGCGTGCACACGTGCGCATGCACGACCAGCAAGAAACTTTAGTGAAAGTAACAGTGTACACCTTTCATTTCTTGACTTTCCCATGCTTATCTTGGCGCACTCCTCTTTCCCTGATCTGTGTCTGTCATCTGTCATGTTACACTGACCTCCAATGAACTGCATTTTTTTCTACCATTCCCCCCTGTGATTTCACCTATCTCCTACTCTATTCCTCCCCCTTATGTATCTCTTACACTACTCAGACTGTGCTCATTTGCTATGTGACTGTGGGATTCAGTATCCTAACCCTCATTTACATGAGATTGCCTACTAATGCTTAGTTACATGTCTTAGACTCAGCTTCCCACCTTAGCAACAACTACACAGTGGCCATGTTGTTTTTGGTCTGCTGGTCCCGGCATTGTCATTCCATGTATTGCATAAAACCCACATTTGTGGGTTTATAACCTTTATTTTTATGTTTTATGTTGTGCAGCCCATTTTTATTATTTTTGCATCTGGTTACCTTGCCAATGGCCACATATTTGGCCATTGCATGCTGCCTGACACATATGCACCCTTTATTTGGAGCTGACATGGCTCCGCATCCATTGTTTCTTACCATACTAGAAGCATCATCTTCAAATTTTATCTTCCGTTGTGAATTTTGCAGAAACTTACTCAGTTGTCAACTGAGTACATTTCTGCAGCTAATATGTCTCTTACACGGGCTGGTTTCTGCTTCGTGGATCGCTAATATACCTCATTTGCATACCTTTCGGCTGCAAGTGAGGTATTTAGCATGTCCACGCCCAGTCCGTGTAAGAGACGTTTTAGCTAGTCTCTTACATGGAGTTTAGGGCTATTCCTGGATCGCGAGGCTTGCATGGAGTGTTACACGTCTCTTACACTCCGTGCAAGCCTTCGTGAATCCTGCCCATAGTAAAAAAAAAACATACTGAAAACAGAGAGTCATCCTATTCTATTAAGTAGAAACGCATTTTGTGAACATTCTTTTAAACAAATAGCCATCACAAATTAGCTGCTAACACTCCGGATATTTCTTGGTTACTGGTTTTATTTTGGTTGTGGCTGCTCTCATTTTTTCTGTTTTTCTGGGACCTGATAAACATGGCTTCTGCATCTGGGACCTGAAATTATTCAATTTCCCATATGTAATTTTTCATATGATGAAAGGCTGTTGGCAACAGATAGGGGTTAATATCTTGTATTTGAGCTTCTGAGCTTGGTGTTCATACAAATGAGGAACTAATTCATGAATGCTACTTAATCACTCTTTCTATGCATCATTTCTGTTTGCATATTCGTGTTAAGAGGCTCTCTGAGTCTTGTGCTCTCATGTGAGCACCTGCGAAGCACAGTGACCATACATGGGAAAGTCTGTCATAAAAGATATCTTACCACTGCAACAAACAGATGCACTAATGACCAAATCTGCACTCATAATTAGGCATGATGCAGATACTACAACACATTTAATGTCATTTTCCACACATTTATCCATGCTTACATGTGAAGAGTTTTCATGTACATTGTGGACACCCCACCACAGGTCATGTTACTAAGATGCCTTATGTTGTATGAAACATGCTGAAAACAATCAATGGGTATTAACATGAAAGGTCAGCCATACTTCTCTTGAATGGGCCCTGCTGAATGCCCATGGCTTCTAATGACATTGTGTTTGACAGAACACCTTGCTGGTACAGCGAAGATATGATTTTCCTATATTTTCTGCATAAGGAGTCAAGGACCACCTAGAGCACCTGCTTGGGTGCTTCTTTGAGGGGCCCTCAGTGTAAGACACAGCCTTGACAAAGCAGTGTCTGATGTCTTTTTGCTCTTGTGAACAGTTCTGGCAATTCTACAGTAACCTGAGGAGGTGATATCTTGTCATGTTTAACTGGTTGTTTGGCAGTAGGCTCAGAGGGCTAAAGCTGTAAGCTGCTGTTCCTGTGATACAGCATTTGTGTCCCTCAGCTTCATTTGCTGGCTGTGTGACCGTGAGCAATTAATTTTACCAGACAGTGCTTGAGAGAAATCACAATTTGGGCTATGATCCTCAATGGTCTCCTCGACTGCAAGCTTAGTAACAATCTATGAACCTTATTTGAAGTTAGAGTAAGGACACCTAAGATATATTTTAAGTATCTGTCCTCTGTGGAGAGACACATATCACTGCTCTACATAGTACAATATGGGTTGTAGGCATGTGACTGAATGGTATATTTTATTTTACAGCTCCAGTGGATATACAAAAGTATCTCATATACTGGAGGAGGATGGAAAACTTTTCTTCATCTACGGATGCCTATTATTTACTTTCATTCTTTCTTTCTGTAATTAAAATTCTATAAATTATTTATATTACTGCATTAGTTATCTGACAGCAACATACATTTCTGTCATCCTGTACTGGTAAGTATGCATATGTTTAGACATTCCTATTTCTGTTTTCAAGTTATTCAGAGTATGAAGAATACAATGATTCTGCCAGTCTACATTTGACCTATGCAATCTGATTTCTGTAACCATAACTGGCCTTAGGCATAGGCCAGCTAGGTGGTCACCTAGGTCACAGCTCTAGCAGGGACACTTTTCCAGTAATCTGGATGGTGTAGGTAGATCAGGACAGGGGCACATGGTGTTGTGGGGCACTGTGGAGATCTTTTGCCTAGGGCACCAGTTGACCAAAGGCCAGTCCTGCTGCATACCTACAGTTGTTAAACAATAGGATAGGATAGGTATAGAAAGGTAGGTGGTCACAGACTCACCATAATACCACAACAATTTATAGATAGAATGGTAATCATATGTACAACTGTTAAAGCACAGCTCTACTACTTGTGTCCACCCTGTTAAGGAAGAACATCATAGCATAGCCATATTTTACAACATAAATTCAGTCTTATAATCAGACTGTAACATTATACAGCAGTAGTTATATATTTCTATGACACTATTAATTACATATGTCACACCGCTTATTTATAATGATGTTATGCAACTGTTTTTCTCTCTGTCTCTCCTCCTCCCTTTTATTGGTATCCTCTCTTTTAGAATTATTTTGTATCTGTTATTTTATTTCTTTGTTTTTCTTGAAATTTTGTACAGCAGTTGCCACGGTAGTGCTAGCAGCAAGGCCAAGGTTTACAGTCCACCAGTCCTTCATGAGGCACAGCCATCGATGCAGTTCTCCAACCAGCAACTCATATTACCTCACAGTATCTGTAGGGAACATCCAGGTAAAAACCTCCCTTTCCCCTGGGGGTGCTTCATTGGCAGGGGATGCAATTGTTCTCACTGGTAGTACTGACAGTGATAATGATTTTTATGACATGCAGGGAGATGGCAGCAGTGATGAGGAGATACTAGAGCACATCAGTCACCTAGAAAGATTCCTTTTGCAGCTGGTAGAGATGCATCACTACCCAACTATCAAAGACTCAGACAGGGTCCATTGGAGAGGCTTGTCAAGATGCTGTCTGATGTCCCTCAGGGTATTGTACAGGTACTGTGATACAGAAGACTTTTTCCACCCTATCCTTCATCCCTGTGTTCCCCCACCTTGTGTATCAATGCCCTTCTCTTTTTGCTATCCAATCCTCCCCTTCATCAATGTCATCCCTTTGTTTCTGTGTCTCTGAATCTGTTGTCTGTTCCACCTCAGTGTATCAGCAACTCCCCTATTAGCATTTGTCTATGTTACATGTTTATGCATTTGCCCCTGTACTGAACCTCGGTCTCTTACCATATCTTCATGTTCCCTTAATTTCCTTATAACCTTCCTCAGTCTCCTTCTTAAATGGGTACCTGTCCCCAAAAAATATTGTACCATCCCTTCACCTACTGACACCTCTCCATACCTTCCTTATTTCTCTTGTGTATTATCCTTTGCTTGCAGCCCATTTTTCTTACTTTCCTGTACTCCCACTTACCCCCTTTTTATTGCCAAAACAGATTTAAGCATTGCAGTAGTATGTTACTTTTCCCATCTTCTCACATGTTAACACACATGCATCTGCGGAGATGAGTGCATCCTCTGTGTATATCAATTTTTCTAATCTGAATCCTAATTGTAACTGCTGACTCCATTCTTTCAACACAGGTCCAGCAAGTGGGTGAGTTTTCACCTTCTTAATTGATAATGAGCTTTGATATGCAGGACAACAGTCAGTGCTGAACAA